>NC_136498.1:8963326-9135826 GCF_053919585.1 Euprymna scolopes
TGGAAGTAAAATTTGGAATCAAGGAGTCAGTTTGGAATGTGAAAGGAATAGCAAGTGGTTTATGTGAAAACCATCAGAAGATGGCATAATAAAATAGAAAGATAGTTTTATATATAGATGTAAATTTGTAGTTAGTTGGATTGAAGAGTCGAGTATCAATCTTTGGAATGACCGGATATGGAATAAGGTAATGCATTCGATACGAGTTATCGAAGGGCATAAGGAATAAGAAACTTCAACTCCGACAGAATAACTGAAGAATAAAAGATTTTGAAGTCACCAGCTTTATTCTAAAAAGTATTATAAAGAATAAATGAGATCCATCTGAGAGTTTATCGTTCAAATATGTGGGATTAACATTCACGGGCAACATAAATTTGAACAATTACATGAAGTGCATTATCAAAGCTGATGCTAAAATTGTGAGCTCTCTCTATCGCGCTAGAAAATTTACACGCAGTTAAAAGTATCCTATAGCTCCACAAAGTCAATATTTAACTAAGCATGGACTATTGTTGAACATCTGAGTTTGTGTATCAAGCACTAGACAATGTCCAATACAAATTTTCCAATCTTATAGGTCCAGCATTTTTGTCTGAGTTCCAATCTTTGTCATATTCCCGTAATGTTGCATTCCTGTGTCTTTTTAACATGGATATCAAATCATAGAACTGTCTTCTTATGAAATAGCACTTCTCCCTTATGGGCTTACATAATATACTTACAAAATTAAACGTACATATCCAAGTATTCTGTTTAATCTTGTTTTAAAATATATCTCGTTATAAGATTCCATGCTCAAAGCTATTAGAGAGTGATATTGGAATTCAATGGACAGCTGATCCGAATCTATAGGCCACACTATTACAATAACATATTTTTATTCAATTTTCACCCCAAACAAGGCACTGTGGCACTTTGATTTAGGGGGCTACTAACAGGGACATAAGTTGCAGAGATAGTATGAAAGGAAATGAGCAGCAAGATGTCTGTTCACATTACACTTGAATATCTGCATGTCAGTACAGTTGGAAAAGCAGAATCCCGGAAGTGAGTGAGTCAAGTAGTTCTGGGGAAGAAATTATTGGTGTAGGAGGCTTTCTTACACCTAGGGATCTCTACTGTGAAGGGGTGGGATTTAGCTGCTTGTCAGGTTTGTTGTTTGGGTATTTATTTCGAGGGGGTATAAGTGCTTGTAGTTGGTCAGAACATTCACTATTAAAATACTTGTCGAACAAGCAGAGGGATGCAACATTTAGTCGATGGGGAGACGCTGAAGCTTAGATGACAGTTCAGGACCTATCGGGTTGGCGACTCTCTTTTGAACTCACTCCAGGTGTGAGAGACTAGTAGCAGATGCACCAGCCCAAATGTGATAACAGTACCCAATGCATGAGCTAATGGTGGTCTTATAGAGGTACAGGATAACTTCAGGCGTGAGTCACATTTCAGCACGGTAGAGAGAGACCACCTTCTTTGCCGCAGCATGGCAATGCTCTCAATGTATCTATTCCAACTCATGTTCCCTGTGAACGTTAGGCCGAGGAGTTTAAAATAAGTGCTTTCAGTTAATGTGTTGTTGGCCATTGCTGTTGGTGGCAGAGAAGGTGTCTTGTAGTTATTGAAGGAAACAAGCTTAGTCTTAGCAGCATTGAATGTGGAAACCATTGAAATTGATTTTATTTATTGCGGACTATTATCCTCATCTTTTTAGTTGTTGTTTCACGACTTTTCAGCCAACTATTCGTCTGGCATTCGTCAGGTGGTAACCGCGACGGGATAGGAACTCAGAATCTCCTAAATGCATTCTGCTATAGATGACAGTAATTGCCGAGAATGCAGTTAGGAGATTCGGAGTTCCTATCCCATCGCGGTTACCACCTGACGAAGGCCAGAAGAATACTTGGCCGAAACGTCGTAAAACAGCTAAAAAGGTGAGGAAAATAGTCCGCAATGAATAAAATTAATAAATAATACTTATATCAATAATGAATTCAAATTAAATAATATATATGAAATAAGCTTAGTCTTGGACGCAGTGAATGTGACCGCCTATTTTTTATCCCCATTCCACTACAGATTGGATGACTTTCCCTAGTGTTTCTTTCATTTCCTTCAATATTTGTTCATTTGTTTTCCCCTCCTGCCTGTTATAGAGCGTGGTGTCATGAGCAAATATACCCATCTCAGACAGTTTTACCAGGAAGGTAATTCATGAATATTAGGAATACTAAAGGTCCAAGAAAAAAATACTACACATTCAGCACAAACTTAATGCTAAAAATGTATCATCTACGTTTCAACCAGTTTTATTTTGTCTTCAACGCATATTTGTCATAGTCCCTAAAACGAATTTTCAAGATGGATTACAAATTAACTAATTCCACTTGAAATCATTATTTCCGAATGTATCGTATTTCATCATAGAATTGCTACTTTCAAGCTGATCTAGCAATGGTTCCAGAAATCTATTTCTCTATTCGCAAAACAACCAATCGGTTAATAGATCTAATGTTCAAATTTATCATAGCTAAATCTTTAATCGACAAAATCAACATGTGATATATGCAACTGATAACTGGAATTTTGCACCAGACAAAAATTAACATTTATAATTTGAGATTCATTCGATCTCCTACTGATTAAAATATGCGACAGGAAAATCGATTCGACATCGATCAATTAGAAAAATGTGACCATTACCGTGTTTTGCGTGACGACGATTTACGAATAAATACACCGGCTTCGCCTGAATGTCGATTTGTTTTCAAACAGCTATAAATCAAGTTATTCCACTTAGGCCTTACCTATTTGAAAAATCGACCGAAAATAAATCAGTATTAGACTAAAATAACCGCATTAGAAAGAAGAAACACATAAAACTTTTTTTTGGTTTTCTGCTCTAATACAACAAATTACAAAAAAAGAAAGAGTACATAATACTGACTGTTGGGTGTCTTTAATTTCATCAACATTATTCTACAAATAATAATAATAATAATAATAATAATAATAATAATAATAATAATAATAATAGTAATAATAATAATAAAAAAATAATAATAATAGTAATAATAATAATAAAAATAATAATAATAATAATAATAGTAATAATAATAATAAAAAATAATAATAATAATAATAATAATAATAGTAATAATAATAATAATAATAATAATAATAATCTACAGTATATGTATAAATACATGTAAATGCGTAAATCGGTAAGCTACTTTATATATATATATATATATATATATATATATATATATATATATATATAGTAAAATGCCACGAAATACAGATATATAGCTATATCTATTATATTTCTAATACGTCAGAAATTATCTCACTCTCCCTTACTTTGTGCATATATATATATACATATATATATATATACATATATATATATACATATGTGTGTGTGTGTGTGTGATATTAGTCTCCAATAATGAAAACTGCAGAAATATTAAGGAAAACCCTTGAATGTGGAGACTAATACAACACACACACACACACACACATATATATATATATATATATATATATATATATATATATATATGTGTGTGTGTGTGTGTGTGGTATTAGTCTCCACATTCAAGGGTTTTCCGTAATATTTCTGCAGTTTTCATTATTGAAATTCTTTTATTTTCTCTGTAATCTCTCTGATTCCGATGCCTCCGTATTTTTTCAACGTTGTTCAGTATCGTTCCTAGCGCTCCTAATATTACTAGTGTTATTTTTATATTCTTCATTTTCCAGATATTTTTGATCTCTCTTAAAATAGGCATTATGATATTTTGCCGTCTGAAAAGTAGCTATTGTTAGAATATTTTTAAATTATATAATATTTAAATTTGTACGAATAGTTATAACGCATAAGGAAATACACCATATTGTATACGCATATATATATATATATATATATAGTTTAGTGGAAATTGTAATAATTAAAAACTGAAGAAAGTGCTCAATACCGTTGTAGAGCAGATATGCGTTTTATTTTTTTATTACCGTATCTTTCTGTTAAGTTACATTATTGTTTCAGCTACTTGGCCGTTTTTTTTTTGGCCGTCTGTAGCATCCTCAGACTTTTACAGAAATGTTCGCTATTTTGGGATGAGAGAGTGAAAGAGTTAATGAGGTCAGGGGGTGCGAGGAGGGCGGAAGAGATAGAGGAAGGGAACAAGGGAGAAGGTGGGGGGCGCTTGGTATGTAGATAATGTTTTAGTTTTGGGGTTTAAGGAACTTTTGGGGGAGGGTCTAGGAACTTTATTTCTGGTGTAGCTGAGGGCATAGGGGTACATGGAGGGGAAGGGGAATATGTGGGGTGGGAGGAGAAGGGGTTACCTTAAAATTCGAGTCTTAATGTTAAAGTTTTTATGCGTCTCCTTGGTGAGATGATTTCTTGGTAAGTATGTCTTGACCTGTTGGGTGTTCGCTTATGTTTGGAGGCGGGGGAGGGGGCTATGATTCGGTTTATTTATTTTTATTTTTTATTTTGTTGTTAATTGTTTGGGGGGGTTAGTAAGCGGTCGCTGGCACGGGTACACACATGCGCACGTACACACATATATACTTAAAAGAAACGGTCATATGTACACATACATCCCCGCCCTGGCGTGCAAATATATGCACACATGTGCGCCTGCATGCGTAGACACCCACGTTTCTCTCGCTTACGTCAAATTTCCTTTAAGGTGCTAAAATTGGGTACGCGTGCATTGGCATGGATGCGCTCATATACATATACATATATACATCGACGCCCCTGCCCCCAAGGAGGCGATTATACTGGCTCATATGCGCATATTGATTCAGGCATACTTGCACCCCACGCATACATGCAAGCGCATGCGCAAATACAGATACCAACACTCGTGAACACATACATCGACATATATACACACAGCTGCACGCTCTCACACACTATGTGGACGGTAGGCAGCGGGCACATATATTTTCACGTCCACGCACGCATACACAGGTACATGCACTTATACATTAGTACCCCGTGTACATACGTACGCCCACGTGGATGTACACGTGCGTTCATACACAGACATACACACCCAGTTTTACAGACAGTTAATTTATGGGTACATAGGCGCAATACTTTCGTTGGATGTAGACATGGTTATACATAGATATGAGCATAAACTCATTCCAGGGTTAAATGTGGGTGCACACTCCTCCGCATACAAATATAACCTACAGATGCACGCTCCCACACGCATGCATGTACGCATACACATATGCACACAAATATGCTTTCGTTATACACATCTGCAAAGATACATGCCCACACTCCCTCAAGCACAGATATGTGTGCACGCATATACATACGGATATATAGCGTGATATGCCGTAAGTGTGGGCACGGGTGTCATCCACATATACCTACATACGCATTAATAAGCACCCACGCACCCGGGATAGTGGTCCTAGGTAGCCATGCTTATAGATTTTGGGGAGGAGTTTGGGGTAGATTATATGGGGATTGAGTGCTGTAGTTATTGTTCTAAGTTGTTGTTTTTTAATAAGTTTAGGCGGAAGGCTATATTGGGGTGTCATGCTCTAAGGTGTGCGCCTATGCACATGAGGCATCGGTTGGTTGTACATTTCCGTGTGCACTTATCTCTGCAGGTGTAAATCCACATAGTTATATGTAAACAATTTCTGTGTTTAGTCGTGGAGGTTGCATGTAGGGTGTGTTGGGGTTGGGCAGGAGATTTGGCTAGGAGGAGGGGAATTGATGCCGATTATTGGGTGGTTATGTGGGATGAGGTTATGTGGTGTTTAAAGTTGGTGGTGATTGGGGTATGTGTTATTTGTTGGATTTAGGGGGGTTCTTAGTGGGAGGGGGTAAGGTGGTGTGATGTATGGGGGGAGTTGGTTGAGGGGGTTTGGCTTAGTGTATGTTATGATAGTTGTGGTGGGTGGTTGTATTGGATATATAGTTAGGGGGATTTAAGGTGGTGTTGTCTAAGGGATGTTTTAGAGAGGTGTATAGTTGCTAAGGAGGTGGGGTTTGTAATGCCTACAGTTTATGGTGGTTTCCTGTTTTTTGTTTAGTAATTTGTCTCTGTCTTTAAAATTGGAGATAAGGAGTTTCTCGTTTAGGCAGAGGAGACATGGGTGTTTGGGGATTTACATGTGCTAGATTTTCTAAGGATTTCCCATTTAATGGTTGGTGTAAGGTAATTTTGGGTTAAATGTAGATAGTGGGGAGTTAGTGAGGCTTTGTTAGGGTAGTTAGGGTTTGTGAAGGAGCAGTTATGTACTCTGAATCTATCCTTAAATGAGGTGCCGGCCAGGCCAATATAATATGTTTTGTCGTTTGGGTTTTCTTTAGGTGCGATTGTGGCTTTATATACTACTTCTGTTTGTAGACATTGTTGATTAAGTTGTTGCAGTTGCACTTGTTCTTGTTGGTGTTGCTTGTATTTTGATCTGGGTGTGTATGTGTGTGTATGCACGCACGTGTACATCCACGTGGGCGTCCGTATGTAATAAAAACATAAAACGCATATATATATACATATATATATATATATATATATATATATATATATATATATATATATATATACTCTATGGCTGATATACATACATGATGATTGCAACGTCTTGTCGGGCGAGTGCCACTCCCTTAGACATTTAAAATCCATGATTCCAAATGTCTGAGGGAGAATCTATACAAACATTATTATACATACATACATATATATATATATATATATATATATATATATATATATATATAGTGTTAGACCTGCCACTTTATACCCTCCAATATATTCCAGTAAAAACCTAACAGTCCGCTGTGGTTCTATCCAGAATGTACTGCTGCCATTGCGCCCAGAAATCACTTTTCCCATTGCTTCCAACGTAATAGATGTACTGAAACTAAAACTGCTTTCAGGACTGCCAGCAACCACTGTAAAAGAGTAAGAAAGAAATCGAGAGAGTTGTATGATCAGTCTGTTAAGTCCAAAGTAGCTGAGCAGCGGCTTTGTTCCCACCAAAATCCTAAATAGAAGCGTGTGCTCTATCCCAACCATCATCAATGCACACGAGATAATCTCGTCAGCATTAAATAAAGCCAGACTCTTTGCCAAGAATTTTGCAGCTAATTCTACCCTATGCGACCAAAGCCGTCACCCCCCTTATTTCCGCCAGCATCAGAAAACACGCTATGAGACTGTGCATGATGTTGCCAAGTTAATAAAAAATCTTGATTTCAGTAAAGCAACTGGCTCTGACGGCATTCCAAATGTAGTGCTGAACAAGCTTCAACCAGAACTAGCTCCTATACTTACAAAGCTATATAAACGTTGTCTTAAGGACAATTGCTTCCCAACACATTGGAAAACCTCATCAGTATGTCCTTTATTTAAGAATTCTGGTAATCGATCATCTTCCTCTCAGTATAGACCAATTAGACCCTTGTGTGTCATGAATAAGTTGCTGGAATCTGTGTTAAATAGAGAAGTAGTAAACCACCTCAGCAAAAATAGTGACATTGAATTCGCTTTACGTTCTGCTAGATCTACAGCAGATGTGTTGACGTTTATATCTCAGAAAAAGTGAATATCTAGACGGAGGCTTCATTTCTAGGGCAATTGCTCTTGACATATCCAAAGCCTTTGATAGGGTATGGCATAAAGTTCTACTTCATAAGATATCCAGCTATGGTATAGCTGGAAATGTTTTCTCTTACTAAATCATTTCTGTCGGATAGATTCATAAGAGTAGTAACTGATGGGCAAGAATTAAGAAGCTCACAGTATTAATTCTGGAGTCCCTCAGGGGTCCATCCTAGGCCCAACTCTCTTCCTGATTTACATCAATGATCTTCCGAATAAAATCCTAAGAACATTCGTTGACATTTATTCTGACGACACTACCATCTATGGCAACACATCAAAGGCCGTCAATGAAAAAGTTCTCTCTGTCTCTCTCTCCTCTGATCTTGAGCACGTGGTACTATGGAGAAGACGGGAGTTGGTTACTTTTACTGCATCTAAAACCAAATTTTATCTTAACATCATCACCGATCTGGAATCAATTGAAATGAATGTATTTCGTCTTAGAGAGGCTGCATATTTTGACAAGCTTCTGGGCTTGACCTTTACTCCTGATCTGAAATGGAACACAAACAGCAATTCTGTATCCAAGGCCGCTGGACAAATTGTAGGACTCTTCTACCGCTCCAGACACAATTCTCTAACTTTATAAAAGCCAGGTACGGCCAATGATACTTTTGCCACATCTAGACAGGAGTTGCTAGTAGAAGCTTATCTTGCCTTCGTAGCTTAGTGGGGGAGGCCCTTTTCTCTTCACTGCAACCTCTTTCCCAGAGAAGAGATTTTGTGAGCCTGTCTCTGCTTTATCGTTATTTTAATAGCAAGTTTTATGAGGTTCAATCCATGGTTCCCTATCGTCAAACTTTCAGGAAAAACACTCATCTAGCCAACACCACTATCATGAATTTCCCAGACTCTTTATGAACAAAAGTTTTTTTTCTTAGAACTGCACGCCCGTGGAAGTTTCTTCCGTTTGCCTGCTTTCCTACTGACTATAATTTGATTGTCTTCAAGTCCAGCGTAAACAAATTCTTGATGAATCACATCCCTAAGAAATCAAATTTACAAATTTTCCACTACTTATGTATACTCATTAACCCTTATCCTTAATAAGTGGTTACTCCTTTGTAATATATATATATATATATATATATATATATATATATATATATATATATATATATATATATATACTCGGGGTTTTTTTTATATTCAAAAGTAATGGACTAATGAATTCAACGAGGTTGTTAGATAGTGCTCAATAAAAAGAGCTGATAATAAAAATATAGAGAAAACAATATATATATATATATGTGTATATATGTGTATATGTATATATATGTATATATATATATATATTTTCTCTCTTCTTTTTCTCTCTATTTTGTTTTCTCTATATTTTCTTTCTCTATTTCTGTCTCTATTCCTTTTTCCTCTTCTCAATCACTCTCTCCCCATTGTAATTTTTTAACTTTATTTAAATTGCCTCCCCTTTTTACTTTTTTATTTAATTAAAGTCCTGTGTTTTAAGTTTTTTAACTCCAACTTCTAAAGAGTTCCTACCTAAAATAAAAATCCATTATTCATTGAACTTTTGAATAGTCAAGTCGCTGCCTGATGATATCTGTTGTTTGATTGAAACAAGTGGCTATTTGTAGCAGCGGGATGTGAGCATGTTTATATAACAATAAACAAGTATATATATATATATATATATACATATATGTGTGTGCGTGTGTTAATGTCTGTGTATACGTAAATATATGCATACGTGTGTAAGAATCACAGTGTAAATACTGAGAATTTTGGACAAAAATATATATTTATATTTTTCTAATTACATTGTCATTAGATACGTGTAAGATATTTTTGTTTGTTTTTAAGTTATTATTTAGTGAAAGGTATTCAGTTAAGGAAGCAGGATTAACTGACAATGACACTGTAAGAAAACATTGGAGAATGTACGTAATAAAACATTGTCAAAATGTATCGGTTCAAAAGAGAATATTTAAAAGCCGCTCAACACACGCAAGCTTATAATAATCTAGTGAGGGTGATGATGAAGAAGATAAAAATTATGATGAAAATGATGATGGTCTTCAGATCTTTTGGCGTTCATTTTATAACAAAAAACATATTTTTAATTATGCCCTCTTTACATGCATACTTCCGATTAACCCGACAAACGTCAATATCCAACTATTTTCTACTGAAGTCCTTAAGCGCAAGAAAGCTGTTGGTGCAAGAATAATGTCGTATATATATATATATATATATATATATATATATATATATATATATATATATATATATAAGGTAATGTAATATATTAGTGGTACCATGTAACCCATGCTAGTCTATCTATCTGTCTATACTCCTATAAATTCGTGTTTCTTTTGTGTATATTTATATTCATATTAAAACCCCTCTTTTCTATTTATTTAAAAATAAAATACAATTTTCTTATATATTGGTTGTGGAAATGCATTCACTAGCTAAAGATCTAGCTAATTGGCATATTCTTTTGAAGATTCATTTTAATTCCCTATTAGTTTTTTCGGTTTTCTTATGAGATGGTCATCTAGAGTTTACTGTTACTATAAATAATATAACTAATAATAATTATATTCATGCAGATATTCTACATGATTTATACTTGCATAATATTTGCGTAAAATCTTTATAGTAAACAAAAAATGGTTTCCATATATATTTATGCATACGTATATATTTTTGTTTAATCTATTAGTCTATCTATCTATATATCTATAAAAGTGAACGTGTCTGTGTGTCTGTGTATCTGTGTACATTTCCCTACGAAATAACTCTGTCAATTTTTAGTCTACAAACTCGAAATTGAACATACAAGGTACTGAGATTTGGGAAAATCGATGTATTCAGTTTCCAGCCAGAATTTTGGCTGTTAAAGGGTCAAAGTTCAACAATTTGACCTTTGAGAACTCTACCAAACTCCTTCCACAATCTTGGGCCTAAACACTTGAAATTTTAGATATTGGTTTCTTGGGCATGGATCTAACTTAATAACTTTATTTGAGCCCAAAACAATAAATTTTAAGGGGTCATAATAGGGGTTAAATTTTAAAAAATTGACCGCTTTTTTTTCTCAGCATACACCTCCAAACATCCGGGCAACGCCGGGCCGGGCTGAAATGCTCGTATATTTATAAAAGTGAATGTATCTGTGTGTCGTTGTGTCTGTGTACATTTCCCTACGCAATAACTCTGTCAATTTTAAGTCTAAAGACTCAAAATTTGATATACAGGGTACTGAAGTTTGGGAATATCTTTCTAATTCGTTTTCGGTCAGATATTTGGCTGTTAAGGGGTCAAAGTTCAACGATTTGACATTTGAGAACTCTACCAAACTCCATCGACAATTTTGGGTCTAAACACTTCAAATTTTAGATATGGATACCTTGCACATAGATCTAACTAAATAACTTAATTTGAGCCCAAAACAATAAATGTTAAGGGGTCATAATAGGGGTCAAAGTTTTCAAAAAATTGACCTCTGCAGTCTCTACCAAATTACTCAGACAATTTCTTTGTTCCGATATAAAGATAGAGCACATAAAAATTTGAAAACGATCTTGCTTGATTCCAAAATCCATTAACAAACTAAAATCTTTTGTACATTTACAAATCTGTTTAGGTCACGAGGAACATCTTGTATGCGTGTGTTGATACTGAATATTTGCTCCGTCGGTTTATCAAAAATACAAGAAATTCTTAAAGAAAGAAATGCATAATGGTGTAATAGATAAAATTCAGACAGACGCAAAAACAAAATTATATCCGCCCAGTTTTAGTAAGTTGCCATATTTTTTCTATAAATAAAAATTATTATGACTACTACCGAATAAAGTTCTGTAAGTTTCCATTCTTGATTACAGATTCCAAGACAATTTCTATTAAAATATATTAGTCAATACACACAAGCACACACAAGATAAAAAATGCGACTAAATCCTACCTTTCTTCTCAACATATACCCATTGTATGATATTAGATCGGAATTCATGCCTTGAGTTTTGTTCTCGAAAATTAAAGACTTAAGTTTTAAAAGCAATTAAGATTAAATAAATCTCGTTTAGTTCTTGTGTAAAAAACGATATCTCCATTAGAGACTTTTAAAATACAGGGGCGCTCAAAAAGTAATGCCCTTTTTTTATTTTATTTACATAGAATAGACTAAATGTAAAATTAAATTGTTATAATGACTGAACTTATCCATTCATGACCTGAAAATCATATTTTTTTAGCAAATATTGATGGGGTGAAACTCTAAGAACGCAGCAAATGTTATAGACATGTGTGCAATTCAAAGATGTTCGATTGAACTCTAGGCGAAAGAGCACTGTGGATGGTGATGATTATGTAGTAAAATACACCCCAGAGTACTAAAAGGTCACCTGATTGTAGCGTACCCCTCTAATCGCCGTAGTTGTGAACGTTTTCCGTTTTTTTTTAAATGGAAGGTTTTGCATTTTAATAATTTTCTTACTACAGTTAAATTAAAATTGTTGAAAATTATTCAAGGGATGTGTAGTACTTATTGTAAGAATGTTCAGTAAGACTTCCCGAGCTATTGTATAAAACTTAATGAAAATAAATATAGCAATCATCATGGCCAATTACATTAATTACTTACCGATTCAATGCTACACATAAGATGTATAAATGTATCAACATACTTTTCAGTCTATAGATAGCAGTAAATACCGTTAACACGTCTTGTAAAAGCTTTTCTAATATAGAAAGTTTTGCTGGTTTTGCATTTAGAAGTTTGCATTAAATATTTAGGACAATTCAAACATTTCTAAGGGAATAAAAGTTACAACACTATGTTCTACGCTTCAGAAAATGACACTGTCGTCTTATATTTTTGTTTTTGCGTAAATAAGATGTAATATGATTTGCAAAGAAACTAAATATTTACGAACTTCATTAAGTATTAAAATTATAGCATTACTACATGAACCAAAGATTGTTTGAACGATTTAAACCGCAATTTGGAAATGTTTAAAAGTATGTTCGTCCATTTTTTCATTTTTTGCATTTATTCATTCATATACCAAACAAAAGGTTATATATATATATATATATATATATATATATATATATATATATATATATATATATATATATATATATATATATACATTCATTTTTCTTCTGTATGTATTGATATTCATATTAAAATCCTCTTTTCAATTTATTTAAAAAGAAAATACAATTTTGTTATATATAGGTTGTGGAATTGCATTAACTAGCAAAATATATAGCTTATTTACATATATTTTTAAACATTCATTTTAATTAATTCCTTATTAGCTTTTTTTTCGGTTTTCTTATGGGATGATCATCTTTAGTTAACTATTACGTGTAATTATATTCATGCAGATATTCTACATGATTTATACTTGCATAAGATTTGCGTAAAAGTTTACAGTAAACACAAAATTGTTTCCATATATATTTATGCATACCTATATATTTTCGTTTAATCTATAACAGTCAATGTGTCTGTGTGCCTGTGTGCGTATATTTCTCATACGCAATAACTCTGTCAATTTACAAACTCGAAATTTGATATGCAGGGTACTGAGACTTGGGAAAATCTTTGTAATCCATGTTCGGCTAGAAATTTGGCTGTTAAGGGGTCAAAGTTCAAGGATTTTATTTTTTAGAACTCTACCAAACTCTTCCGCCAATTTTGTGTCTAAAACCTTGAAATTTTAAATGTAGGTTCCTTCGACATGGATCTAACTTAATAACTTTATTTGAGCCCAAAGCAATAAATGTTAAGGGGTCAAAGTTTTAAAAAATTGACCGCTTTTTTAAGCTCAATATACAACTCCAAACACCCGGGCAACGCCGGGCTAAAATGCTAGTATAGCTATCTATACTCCTATGAATTCGTTTATCTTTTGTGTGTATTGATATTCATATTAAAACCCCTCTTTTCTTTTTATTTTAAAGGAAAATACAATTTTCTTATATATGGGTTGTTGAAATGCATTCCCTAGGAAAAGTTCTATCTAAGTTGCATATTCTTTTAAACATACATTTTAATTAATTCCCTATTAGTTTTTTCAGTTTTCTTATAGGATGATCATCTTTAGTTAACTTTTACGTGTAATTATATTCGTGCAGATATTCTACATCATTTATACTTGCATAATATTTGCGTAAAATATTTACAGTAATTGTTTCCATTTATATTTATGTATACGTATATATTTTTGTTTAATCTATGAGTCTATCTATTTATATATCTATAACAGTGAAAGTGTCTGTGTGTCTGCCTGTCTCTGTGCATTTTCCTACACAATAACTATGTCAATTTGTAGTCTACAGACTCACATTTTTATACACAGGGTACTGAGATTTAGGAAAATCGATGTGATCGGTTTTCGGACAGAAATTTGGCTGCTAAGGGGGTCAAAGTTAAACGATTTGACCTTTGAGTACTCTACAAAACTTCTCCGACACTTTTGTGTCTAAACACTTAAAATTTTAGATATAGGTTCCTTGGACATGGATCTAACTTAATAACTTTGTTTGAGCCCAAAACAATAAAATTTACGGGGTCTTAATAGGGGTCAATGTTAAAAACATTGGACCTGTGCGGTGTCTACCAAATTACATAGACAAGTTCTGGTCTAAACCTTTGAAATTTTACATAATGGGTATTCAGAGATAGGACACGCTTTTTCATCCGTTTGGGTCGAGAATTTTTAGTTACCAATATATAAATGTATGAATGTATGTTTGGATGTCTGTATAAAACTTTCGACAGAATCGTTTTGAAGTACGGCCTTTCAGACGACAAATATCGAAAAATTGGGTAAAAACATTAATATATTCACCTTAAACTGAGAACTTTTCTACAGGGTGGCGTGTCGTTTTTTCGCCGTTATTTTTAAAGCCATACTCTCCTTCCGATTGTCTAGCCTAAATTTAAAAAAATGACAATTGCTGTTTGGCGGTTGTCGTAACAGCATAGCCGTCAGGTTTTTCCCGTTCTTTTCCTCCTTTGGTGTACAGGTTCGAGCCTGCCTTCCTACTACCACTTTATTTTTTTGCTCAACATACATATGCACACACCCGAGCAACGCCGGGCTGAAACGCTAGTATATCTATAAAAGTGAACGTGTCTGCGTGTTTGTGTGTGTGGCTGTCTGTGTGTCTGTATACATTTTCCTACGCAATAACTATGTCAATTTTAAGTCTACAGACTCGAAATTTGATATACGGGGTACTAAGATTTGGGAAAATCTTTGTAATATGTTTCCGGCCAGAAATTTAGCTGTTAAATGGTCAGAGTTCAACGATTTGTCATTTGAGAACTCTACCAAACTCCATCGACAATTTTGGGTCTAAACACTTCAAATTTTATATATAGATACCGTGGATATAGATCTAGCAAAATAACCATATTTGAGGTCAAAACAATAAATAATAATAGGGGTCAAAGTTTTAAAAAATTGACCTCTGCAGTCTCTATCAAATTAATCAGAAAATTTCTGGTCTAAACATTTGATATTTGACATACAGAGTATTCAGAGATAGGGCAAGCTTTTTAATCGGTTTGGGTCGAAAATTTTTAGTTACCAATATACAAATGTATGTATGTATGTATGTTTGCATGTCTGCCTAAAACTTTCGACAGAGACGATGGATCTTACCAAGATCAGTATTGTTTTGAAGTTCGACCATTCAGACGACAAACATCGAAAACTTGCCTAAAAACATAAATATCTTCACCTTCAACTGGGCATTTTCTACAGGGGGGTGCGCTTTTTTCACCGATAATTTTTAAAGTCATCCTCTCATTCCATTATCTAGCTTTAATTTAAGCATATATCACTTCCGGTTCAGCGGTGGCCGTAACAGCAAAGACGTCAGTTTTCCTCGTTCTTTTCCTCCTTCGCGGTACGGGTTCGAGCCTGCCTTCCTACTACCACCTTTTTTTTCTTTTGTTCAACATACACATCCAAACACCCGAGCAACGCCGGGCTGATATGCTAGTTTACAGAGTGAACGTTTCTGTGTGTCTGTGTACATTTCCCTACGCAATAACTCTTTCAAATTTACGTCTACAGACTCGAAATTTACTATACAGGGTACTGAGATTTGGGAAAATCTTTGTGATCGGTTTTCGGCCAAAAATTTGGCTATTAAAGAGTCAAAGTTAAACGATTTGACCTTTGAGAACTCTATCAAACTCCTCCGACAATGTTGGGTCTAAACACTTAAAATTATAGATATAGGTTCCTTGGACATGAATGTAACATAATAACTTGATTTAAGCCAAAGAAATAAATGTTCAGGGGTCATACTAGGAGTAAAAATTAAAAAAAATAACGGCGTTTTTTTAATTTGGCTCAACATACACCTCCAAACACCCGGGCAACGCCGACTGAAATGCTAGTATATATATATATAAACGCCTCGGTCTTAGATTAGCAGGCAATATGAACATACACAGAGGACATTGCAAAAGCTGGTCTGACGAAGGTGGGTTCACTCTATCGATCTAGAAGCCTACTCACGCCTGAGAGTATCCTGTACCTTTACAAAGCCACCATTCACCCATGTATGGAATATTGTTGCCATGTATGGGCTGGTGCATCTACCACTAGTCTCTTCCTCTTAGGTAAAGTCCAAAAAAGAGCTGTCTACTTTAACAACTAAGCTCCAGCCCCTGTCCCATCACCGCAATGTTGCATCACTGTACTTGTTTTACAAATATTTTAATGGACTTTGTTCTGATGAACTCGTTTCACGTATACCCCCTCGAGGTCCATATCCGCACAAACCCGTTTAGAAATGAGATTTCACTCCTTCATTGTTGATGTACCTTATTTCCAGAATGCTTTCTATTCTTATTGTCTCTTCCCTCAAACAGCTAGATTTTGGAATTTCCTCCCTGCTACCCTGGCAGTACTGATATGCAGAAGTTCGAGTGTAACATAAACAAATATATTATTAAGCTTTCCTAGACATGGTCCCAAATAGTAGCCACTTATATCCAAGTGGCGATATGCTTTGTAAGGGATGAACGTGAGTATATATAAACAGGGTGAACAGAACGTCCTTGGACCAATTCAAAAGTGGTTTATTAATAGAAAATTACAAAAATATAAATTAAACATGAATGAAAATTATAAGCTAGGAAACCAAGAATAAATTCAAATTATTTATTTTCAATGTGATGTCCCTTCCTTTCGATTAGACGTGGAATTCTCTGTCTGAAGTTACCAACCGAGGCACGCAGCGTTTCCTGAGGTATTTTAGCCCATTCACCCAGAAGAGATGTCTTCAAAGCATCAACACTTGGATGAGCAACAGAACAGACCTTTGCCTCCAACAAAGACCACACAGAAAAATCCATGGGATTCAAATCAGGTGATGCAGGAGGCCACATTTCCTTACTCCAGAATCTTGGAAAATGACGTTGGCACCAGTCCTGAGTTTTTCTGGAGGTGTGGGATGGTGCTCCATCTTGTTGGACGGTGAAAGGCTGATCTTTGAAGTGTTTCTTCATCTCTTCAAATGCTGGGACCAAAATATCGTTAATGTAGCGATCTGTGTTGATGTTAACCCCCTGCTCCACGAAAATCAGAGGCGATTCCAAGATTTGGAGACTGCAGCCCACACCATGAGGGAAGACGGCTTTTGTCGGCGGAAAACTATTCTCACGGAGTCATCAATGTCTGCTGAAGATTTTGCGTAAACTTTGTCGTTCTGATTGTTAACAGTCGCTTCAATTGTGAAGAGTTTTTCATCAGAAAAAACGATCTCTCGCTCTGCCGTGCCAGCCTTCAGTTCTCCAAGAAGAAGCTTTGCTCTTTCAAGTCTCTTATGCTTTTGGGCAGGTGTGAGGTACTGTCTCTTTCTCATCTTGTAGGGGGACAACTGGAGATCGTTTTTTACGATTGTTCTCATCGAGGTCACGCTCACATTCATGCCTTTAGCCATTTGTCTTGCAGATCTCTTCGGGTTCCTCCTTACCTCTCTCGGACAGCTTTAATCACCTTCTTTGTTCGAGCAGTGCGAGGTCTTCCACTCCTAGGACGGTCTTCAGATGTACCAAGTTCCTTAAATCTGTTCACAACATGGTACACGGTGGCTTTAGCCACTTTCAAGAGCTTAATAATCTCTGAGTTTGTCCTTCCCGCGCAATGAAGTTGAATTATGTCCTCTCGTTTGCTCATTTTTCTGAAAGTTTAAACAAAATTATTTTAATATTTTTGTTGAAAATAATTAGATCAATAGTTAGACTAAATACTTACTTTATTCGAAAAGAGAAAAAGTGATTTTAACAATATTTACTTTTAAAACTAAAAATGGTCCAAGGGCTTTCTGTTCACCCTGTATATATATATATATATATATATATATATATATATATATATATATATATATGGAAAATAAATTAAACTCATCAGTAAGCCCCGTATTAAAAAATTCAGATGATCGGCCGTCTTCTTAGTACAGGTCAGTAACTCACCTCTACGTTATGAGTAATTTACTAAAATCTTTTAAATAAAGAAGTAGACAACTACCTCAGCAAAAATAACCTTTTTAGTGAAACACAATATGGTACCCGTTCTGCTTGATCTACAGCAGATGTGCTAACGATTATATCCCATAGAATTAGCAAATCTCTCGACGAAGGCTTCCTTTCTAAGGCAATTGCTCTTGACATATAAACAACTTTTGATAATGGATGACGTAAAGGTCTACTTCACAAAATCTCGTGCTACGGTGTAGCTGGAAATGTCTTCTAAATTATTAAATCAATTCTCTCTGATAGGTTCATAAGAGTAGTGATTAATAGGCAAAAATCAGAAGCTCATAGTATTTACGCTTGAGTCCCTCAGTGGTCAATTTTGGGCCCAATTCTCTTTCTGATCTTAATCGATGATCTCTCAAATCACACTAAAAACACTCAACCATCTGAAACCCCTATCAATAATTTCCAATACTCTTTATCTGTGCCTAAATCTAAACATAGATTTCATGAACAAAGCTTCTTTTTTCTGTGGAACACTATGGTTTTCCCTGTTTTCCAACAAAATACAATGTGATCGTCTTCAAGACCACTTAAACAAGTTCTTGATGAGCCGCCAACCTAAGTAATGCAATTTACGAAGATTTCTCTACTAACGATTACTACGATATTGTTTCATAACTACTGTACACTCATAAACTATTATCCTTGAGTGGCATCAGATCCATGATAAGTGGTGGCTCCTTTGTAAAAAAAAAGATTGCAAACTAAAAATTTGTAAGCTTTTATATATATATATATATATATATATATATATATATATATATATATATAGTGTGTGTGTGAGTATATATTTGTAACTTTCTGTTACAGAAATCATAATGTGGTGTATATTTTTTTATTTCTATAGACATAATCTATTATTTTGATCTTTCATCGATTATCGAAAGAAGGTCAAGCTAATATACGTTGTCAATCGTAATAATATTCACAGATGCACACACACACACACACACACACACACACACACATATATATATATATATATAAATATATATATATATATATATATATATATATATATATGCTTTTTTATTCAATGATTCTCTGGTACATTCGATTACAGATTTACATCTGCTGTTTTTTTTTAGTATGACTTCGGGTTTTTCTTGGTTTTTTTGTTTCTGAAATATTGATTTATTCGACGGATGATCGATAACTTTCCGGTTATAATTTTTTAAAGTATCCTTTTTATGATAGATGTGCATTACTGAAAGAAAACTATTTGTGTAGAAAAGTGTGAATAATTCTGTTTTTTTTCTCTCTCTCTCTCTCTCTCTCTTTTATAATCATCTTCTACTTTCTAGGCATGGTTGCACATAACACGTTCATATCTGTATATATCACTTTCTATCAAGTCGTTGATTTCGCCTACCATAGAACCGCCATATGTGAGGTGGAAACGTGTTCTATACTGTTCTCACACACATATACATATACACTATTTCACTCTATCCAGTTACATCATTCTTGTGTTGTTCCCCATTTACGCCTGTCTGTTTTGATATGTTATATTCTAATCTTAATCGTTATTTGTCTCTCTTTTACCTTAGATCGCACCTTTCCTGAATTCCATTGGAAAGCTCTGTCGTGCATATGACATGCACGTATTAGCTTGGTTTGCGACATATTGATTGTGTTTTTTGTGGGTTTTTTTTTTACTGTGGTCCAAAAGGGCTTTTTTTTTGGCGTAACTTATTCTAATTTTTTTTGCCGTTGTGATATGGTCCCAGTAGCAAATACCAAGGCATTTACAAAAGGAAGGTTTTATTCTTCCTGTAAGCGTTTGCAATTCAGAATTTTATAAAAACAGTTTTAAGAATAGTTACTACTTATTTGTCTGCCTATCAGAACTATTTTTTTAGTATGAGGACCAGATCGCGCAGGAGAATTATAAGAGGAGATATTTTTAAAAAATGTACGTATCAAGAAAGAGCTTACCTAGTACAACTAAGGACAAGGTAGATAATACATTTTTATCTAAAAGCAAGACAATTAATCTTATCAGGCCATTAATTATCATTTAGTAATATAGCATCAAATTTTGCAGCTAGCCGTTTCCATCATGTTTGTTTACTCTAAAAGCAGGAGAGAATTATTAAAAAATTGGATAGCACAATGATTTTTATAAGGGATTTATCACTTATCAAGAATTTGATTTTTACAAAAAGGCGGTAAAGAAAGATTTTGTTTGCATTGAACTTGAGCAGTTAACTGTAGATTCATCTTTATCCGTACAAGTTGTTTCCAACCATTTCTGTTCAAAGCAAGGCCAAATTCACGAGTTGAAATTCGCTGTTTCTACCCACACTGTCCAATCAACTGTCTTTATCAATTCTATTGGCAATCTTATTACTTCTTATCTTGTGTGCTGTGGCATGTGTTTACTCATTCATACAAAAGATAACTTTATGTTAGCGTTTCTGATTGTTTTTAGATGAGGATTGATAATCCATATTGTTTGGCTTATTCTGACTTCTGAGCTCATTTTAAGTGTTATTTTAAAGCCTAACTAAATCACACACGTTAAGGATTTGAACTCTCAGAAGGGTGTCACTGTTTATCGAATTTACCTAGTATTTTATCCCTTATGCTACCGGCCCTTGCAAATAATTCTAATATGAATTTTAAAAACATTCAAATAATTCGTGATTTAGATCTACAATCTTACAATTTATACTTATGGATCACTTAATATGACGTAACATATAAAATAAGTATAAATTACTTCTTAAGTTGGTCATGGCTGACGGAACGGGAGCATGTCACTGCGTGGGTTAAATTAAATGGTCAGTTCGAAATTCTGTGAAGAGTCCCGTGTTCAACAGAAAGATTTATGTGTTCTACAATACACACCGGAAGAAGATTGAAAATTATATTGAAACCTTGTGAGGATTATACTCTAGATGAGAACAATAGTCCGAATTATCCAAATAAAACCAATTTCTGTTATGTTTTCTGTGTTCATGATGACAAGAAACTGAAATATAAAACGTGTAATTAAGTAAAATACTTTCCGTTTCATTCTACATAGCAAAGTAGATATTGATTACAGTAATTGAAATCTATTAAGAACCAAATGGATTTCTGTCAAGAATTTTTTTTTATTTCAAACTCACGAATATATCTGCAGAATGTTTCAATAAATCAGCGTGCATTTATTTTCAAGCATCCATTAAAGCCAATTCATGTTAATTTGTTTCCTGCGTAAACTTGTGATTCATTATCATGAATATCATTTCATTTGTGAATACTTTGCTTCATAAAAACCACGTATTCGTGTAATTCCTATTAAAATTACTGGCAAGCTACCCAGCGTTGCTCGATCAAAGAATACGTTTAAATATTATATTTTAATCCATGCACATTCCCTATTTATTATTATAGAGACACTTCTCTATCGATTATGATATTATTCCCAATGATTTCAAAAGTTGAAAAAATGACTTGCTATCGTAAACTAGAGTCGAAATCGAAACAAAGCGCACAAGCTTTATAAGTTAAAGTATGATGTAAATGAAGATGTACAGAAAACCTGCAGACAATAATGTTGTTTAACGTATACCTTTTAATTAACGCATGCGTAGTAAGCATGCCAATAATATTGTTTGTTTTTTCAATTTTGACCTTGTAGTATCTATTTTACGGAGTTATAAAAAAATCGAAAGCCTGCTACAGGTGCAAATACCATAAATATCAAATGTCAACACTGTATGCCAAATAATAAAAGAGGAGTTTAGTAGAGATTTTTTACATACGCACCAACAAGATCATCCATATATATATATATATATATATATATATATATATATATATATATATATATATATATATATATATATGCTAGCAGTTAAGCCCGGCTTTGCTCGGGCCCTATGAACTGTTTATACCTTGTCCTACGTTGAATACACTTTATGTAAGATTTCAAATGTTTAGACCAAAATTTGTTTGAATAATTTCGTAGAGACCGCAGAGGTAATTTTTGTAATTTATACCCAATTTTAACGCCTTTACATTTATTATTTTGGTATCAAATCTAAATACAAAATTTTACCCATGTCCAAGTTACCTGCATCTAAAATTTCAAGTCTTTAGACTCAAAATTGGCGAAGGAACTTGGTAGAATCTAAAAAGGTCAACTCTTTTAACTTTGACCTTTTGGCAGAAAAATTTCCGCTCGAAAACTGATTAAAATTCTTGCCGCATGTCTGAAATCCCGTTATGTATATATTTCAAATGTTTAGCCCCACAATTGGCTGAGTAGATCGCTAAACATCATAAAGGTTAAATCTTTTGAACCTGTATCCCTTGGCAGCTCAGATTTTTGACCCAAACCGATTTAAAAGCTTGCTTTATCTCTGAATACCCTTTATGTAAAATTTCAAATGTTTAGACCAGAAAATGGCTGAGTAATTTGGTAGAAACTACAGAGGTCAAATTTGTTTAACTTAGACCCCAATTTTGACCCATTAACATTCATTTTTGGGGGGGTTCAATCAAATTAAAAAGTTTGATCCATGTTCAAGTAACCTACATTTAAAATTTCAAGTGTTTAGACCCAAAATTTGCGGAGGAGTTTGGTAGAGTTTTCAGAGGTCAAATTATTGAACTCTGACCCCTTGGCAGCAAAATTTCTGACTGCAAACCAATTAAAAAAGTTCCAAATTTTAATACTCCTTATGTAAAATCTCGAGTCTCTAGACTGAAAACCGACAGAGTTATTTGGTAAGGAAATGTACACAGCCACAAAAACACACACACACACACACATACAGACATTTCACTTATATATATATATATCTATATATATATATATATATATATATATATATATATATATACGAGCAAACAGTTAATAAACATGCTAAAAACACTTTGAAATGAGTTAAAAGCATATTTAATCTGAAAAGGAAACACTAGATAAATGGATAGTCCTTAATCCGCGGAGTTTCGAAGAAATACTTTCCTTCTCATCAGAGGGTAGGAATTAGCAAAATGCGGGATTGGATGTTGCATGCAAAAGTATTTGATGAAACAGCAAGTAAGTCAAAGATCTTACTTGATAACAAAAAATGTGAAGCAGGGGGAATATGGTGAAGAAAAGGTGATTACACATGAATGGATCGTCTGGTGGAAGATAAATAATCCAGTGACGGTAAAATCCAAATATATAACTTCAAGAAAGTTAATTGAATTTCCATTTGCACAAGTAAAATCCAAAAATCCCGTAATTGGAAGAAGATGGTCCATAACAATCCAAAGGCAGAAATCCATGGAAAAATTCACAAAAATGTGTACAAGGAAAAAAGGAAAAAATCCAATAATATAATTTTCCAATAATAATAATTTTATTTTATATATATATATATATATATATACATCTGTATATATATATAGTGTATTAGAAAGTTTTTATATAAAGTTCTTGGCAATTACACAGAATGTTGGAATCATGCAATTCAACATGATAATATAATGACACCAATCATCTCATAAAACATCATAAAAAATGAATGTAATTAATTAATTGTTTTTCAAAGGAATATGGAAATTAGTTAACATTCCTGTTGTCGCTTGCATATCAATTACTAAGTATACTAAATATTTTGCTTAATTTTGATTAGATAAACTATTTGAACATTTGAGCTGACCGCAATGTATTGTCGGATAGAAGTTGTACATTTCAGAGTTGGCCTGGACTCGATTCCATGCATCCTTCCAAAATGTATACAAATGCACTTGTGTGTTCAAATAATCGACCAGTGTCATTCTCTCTCGTTCCCCTATATTTGTTGTCTTTTATAATACTGACAGGAGTTACGAGTATTATACAAACATATATGTGCACGGCCATTGAATAGACCGTGATCGTTCAACTCTTCGTGCCTGGCCCTGGCTGTTGTTCGATATAGTCAGTGCTGAATCAAACGAAGTATTCATCCAAACAAATAAAACAACTCCTGGTTAATAACAACTAACAAATGTATTTTTATGACAATTGGTGATCCTGTTCCTAAGTTGAATGGCAGACAATATAAGATTTTTACCTGGCCCAAGCAAAATATGTGTTCTTCGGCAAAATATATATCCTTCAGTAAAGAACCTTTGTCTGGAAAGACATCTCCGTGTATGTGGTCGGTAGTCCTCGGTAAATAACCAACTGTAATATCAAATACCCGACTCTAACTATTACCCGAAACTCTTAGATGCTGGTTTTTGTCAGTGATCATTATTCGTCCACCCAGAAATCCACCACACGAGAGATCCTCTGGTGATAAGTGACTAATCTGCAGATAATTTTTATTTTTTTGTAGAACCTCATTATCTTAATTGGCCAAGCATCTATTTGCTGCAATATATTTCATTCGTATACACAACTGAACGTGCATCCCAACGCATGTCCTCATATATGATGCGCAAAATATAAACTCTCCATCGTTGATGACGAATCAAGAAAAGAAATGATTAAGATTATACTACCCTTGATTCGCAATTACACGCGTAGACACCCTTACACACACATATATATATATATATATATATATATATATATATATATATATATATATATTACGTATCCACAGTCTATCAATATTAAACGTTTACATAAACACAGACTGTACTTACCTTGATCTTAAATGCATAATGACGAGTGTTTAGCAAAATGTTATCACGTTTAATTTTAAACTATTAATATGACTTAAGTTAAAATTGAACTAGTGAATTTAATAACATCAGCAAAGCAAATTGTGTGAACAATTGCCAAATATAAGCTTATTTATAGGAACATCTGTTTGATCGTACTCAATCTATTTCCCGAGAGATCTTTACAGTTGTTTTAATTTGCAGGGGAACAGGCATATGTTTTATTATTTGTTGTTTACCATGGGATACAGCAAGTCACCAATAATTAATTTATACCCACCCGAATTGTGTAATAAATAAAACCGTTCTATGCGTATAGACAAAGCCTGCAACCAGAAAAGACAGTTGAAATGGCTAATATAAGTGAAACCAGTACTTTATCCACGTTTTCTATTGGCGCAAATCAATGGTTTGGTAGACGCGAAATATAAAGCGTTTGTCTGCGCTTTTGTTTAGTTTATCTATACGGGAAATTGCGTTTTTTTTCTCTCGTATGTGTTTTTCTGTGTGTATATCCACTTCGTCGAATCACTAAGAGACGGTTATGCTTTGATCACAGTAAAGAACTATACACCAGACATTCCCTTATAGTACTTTCAAGGCCATTGCACAGAACAGGAAATGTATAAATCGATAAACCTCTCTTGAAAAGGGTGACACTTTACAATAGATTTGTATGGATGAACTAAAGTGGCCCAGAAAACTTGTTAACCCTACCAAATCAAACACAAATAAAATAAGACAAAAGTATAGTTTCATATAGTATTGTACTTTTTTATACAATTTCGTATAATATTCCACTTTATACGCGATTCCATATACTATCTTACTACATATGTACATTCGCATAATATTCCGCTCTGGACACAGCTTGGTATAATATTCAACTTCTTACATGTTTCCGTCATTACGCTCTTTCGGACATTAGTTGTTTCATTTTTTTAATGCTTTCCATGCATCCTAGCAATATGTCTACGAATCGACTTTTGTGTTCAAATCATAAACCAGTGTCATTCCCTCTCGCACATCCACATATTATTGTCTATAATCGAACACAAGTCTACAAGATACATGTTTCTAATCATTTGCCACTGAAAAAAAAACCGTAATCTTAAATCTCAATAAAATAGTAAAATTATTATTTGTGTCTAGTTTGTGAAAAACAATTTTTGTAAATTTGCATGATGTAATTCTCCACACACACACACACACACACACACACACACACACACACACAGATATATATATATATATATATATATATATATATATATATATATATATATAATGAAGATTAAAATGGGATTGCTCACCGTATTATTACATTGCTTGAATTCCATGAATGAATAAATATGATAATTTTATATAATCAATATTTAATATGTATTTTTAAATTATTTTTTAAATATGTATTTGTATTATATTGAGCTTTTTGTCATCTAAATTGGTTCCAATTAAATTTAAAATATTTAGATTTATATTTGTATGAATATATATATATGCATACATACATATATATGTATACATATATATATATATATATATATATATATATATATATATATATATATATTACGTATACACGATAAAATGTCAACATTTTATTACACGTTGAACGCGTTCCTAAAATGCAAATACGTTAATATTTTATGATTTTTATTTTATTTAATTATATCTTCTAAAATATTATGTTTTCGGTTGTTTAATTTTTATCAGTTTGATGGATCAAACTTGTAAATGACCACAAAAATAACAGAACATTTGTTTGTAACTGTTCCTTAATGTAAATTGGACTTTAAATGAGTTTTTGTAAACCTCGTTCAATTACTACTGAAATTGGTAATGCATCGGATCGAAATTAGTGTCTCAAAATCTGCTGACTATCAATTAAATGATTTAAGTTGGATGCTGCAAAACAAATACGCGCAAAAGCATGTAGACATATTTAATTTGAATTTATATTTGTGTATAGACAAATTTAAATCCATATTTGTGTAAGAACAAATTTAAATTAATATTTGTGTATAGAAAAATTTAATTCCATATTTGTGTATAGTAATTTTAAATTAATATTTGTGTCTAGACAAATTTAAATTCATATTTGTATATAAACAAATTAAAACACATATTTGTGTCTAGAGAAATTTAAATTAATACTTGCGTATAGACAAATTCAATTTATATTAGTGTATAGACAAATTTAAATTTATATTTGTGTATAGACAAATTTAAATCCATATTTGTGTGTAAACAAATTTGAATTAATATTTCTGTATCGACAAATTATAATTCATATTTGTGTATAGACAAATTTAAATTTATATTTGCGTATAGACAAATTAAAATTCATATCTGTGTAGGGACAAATTTAATTTATATTGGTGTCTAGAACTATTTAATTTATATTTGTGTCTAGACAAATTTAAATTTATATTTGTGTATAGACAAATTTAAATTTATATTTGTGTATAGACACATTTAAATTTATATTTGTATATAGACAAATTTAAATTCATATTTGTGTCCAGAAAAATTTAAATTTATATTTGTGTATAGACAAATTTAAATTTATATTTGTGTATAGACAAATTTATATTTGTGTATAGACAAATTTAATTTATATTTGTGTATAGACAAATTAAAATGTATATTTGTGTATAGACAAATTTAATTTATATTTGTGTATAGACAAATTTAATTTATATTTGTGTATAGACAAATTCAAATTTATATTTGTGTATAGACAAATTTAATTTATATTTGTGTTTAAACAAATTCAAATTTATATTTGTGTCAAGACAAATTTAACTCCATATTTGTGTATTGACAAATTTAAATTTATATTTGTGTATAGACACATTTCAATTTATATTTGTGTATAGACAAATTACAATTCATATTTGTGTTTAGAAAAATTTAAATTTATATTTGTGTATAGACAAATTAAAATTTATATTTGTGTATGGACAAATTTAAGTTCATATTTGTGTATAGACAAATTTAGATTCATATTGGTGTATAGACAAATTTAAATTCATATTTGTGTGTAGACAAATTTAAATTTATATTTGTGTATAGACAAATTTAAATTCATATTTGTGTATAGACAAATTTAATTTATATTTGTGTATAGACAAATTTAAATTTATATTTGTGTATAGACAAATTTAAATTTATATTTGTGTATAGACAAATTTAAATTTATATTTGTGTATAGACAAATTTAATTTATATTTGTGTATATAGAAATTTTAATCCATATTTGTGTCTAGACAAATTTAAATATATATATTAGTGTGTATAGACAAAATTAAATTCATATTTGTGTATAGACAAATTTTATTTCATATATGTGTATAGAAAAATTTAAATTGATATTTGTGTATAGACAAATTAAAATTTACATTTGTGTATAGAAAAATTTAATTCATATTTGTGTATGGACAAATTTAAATTTATATTTGTGTATCGACGAATTTAAATTCATATTTGTGTATAGACAAATTTAAATTTATATTAGTGTATAGACAAATTTAATTCATATTTGTGTATAGACATATTAAATTTATATTTGTGTATAGACAAATTTAATTTATATTTGTGTCTAGACAAATTTAAATTTATATTAGTGTATAGGCAAATTTAAATTTATATGTGTGTATGGACAAATTATAGTTCATATTTGTGTCTAGACAAATATAAATTTATATTTGTGTGTAGACAGATTTAAATTCATATTTGTGTAAAGACAGATTAAAATTCATATTTGTGTATAGACAAATTTAAATTCATATTTGTGTATGGACAAATTTAAATTTATATTTATGTATAGACAAATTTAAATGCATATTTGTGTATAGCCAAATTTAAATTTATATATTTTGTGTAGACAAATTTAATTTAATATTTGTATATAGACAGATATAAATTTATTTTTGTGTCTAGACAAATTTAAATTTATATTTGTGTATAGACAAATTTTAATTTATATTTGTATATAGACAGATTAAAATTCATATTTGTGTATAGACAAATTTAAATTCATATTTGTGTATAGACAAATTTAAATTCATATTTGTGTCTTGACAAATTTAAATTCATATTTGTGTATAGGCAAATTAAAATTTATATTTGTGTATAGACATATTTAAATTCATATTTGTGTATAGACAAATTTAAATTCATATTTGTGTATAGACATATTTAAATTCATATTTGTGTATAGACAAATTTTAATTAATATTTGTGTATAGACATATTTAAATTCATATTTGTGTATAGACAAATTTAAATTTATATTTTTGTATAGACAAAGAAGAGAGACTGAGAGGGGGAGAGAGACTTATTCTTGTTCTGAACCTGGCATAGTACCGCTTTTTGTATAAACGGCTGCAATTTAAGACATAGCCTTGGTAGTTTAGAAGCAAGACCTTTATTGACATTACATTTAAATTTCTGTATGTTAGTACATTCAGGATAGCAGAAACAGGGCTGTTTTTCTAATGTTTTGCGGTTAGAGGGAAGATTCATTGACTTCTACAGTAAAGTGCTCTGCTCTTTGTAGGGATTATTCGTGGGGCATTTGCTTCATGTTTAGTCTACCAGTCGAGGCAGTGTGCCAAGGCGAGGTTGGGATTTCACTTGAGTCTTTCGAGATGTAGGCTGGCAACTAAGTGCCTACCCTCGGAACACGTATGGTGTACCTGATATTAAACTATTCTACAATCATATCATTCGTACAAATCTGCAACACAAAAAGTACTACCACTACATGCAACCTACACCACCTAGTTTAATGAAACGCTTAGTCGATTTGTAGGCGATAAAAAAAGCTTTCACACCCATCTTACCGACCCTCGATCAATTGCAAAGAAACAAAAGTACCGGGAATGCAAGGTAGTTGTCAAAAAAAAAAAGCTCCACGCACTCGTAAGAGCGATTAGTAGAGGAACTCGCAGATCAATACGACATTCGCTGTTTCTTCAGTGCTACAAAACCATATATGGACACTTAGTGCAAGGTTAAAGCCTCTTCAAAAGCAGGGACGGGTAAACACGGCTCAAGACTTCCTCAGCCATCAACTTTAAATTGAGAGAATACTTCGAAGGGCTACTGAACCAAGCAAAATCAAACGACAACGGTGTCTTTTACGCCATTCCTCAAGCACCCGTCGCCGAATCTTTTCGCAGAAGCCCGAGCCTCTGAAAGTTAATAAGCCGGTCAACTCTGTAGTACTTACCAACAAAACAAACGCCCACGTGTTTGTGCCTTTTGTAGGCATGCGCAACTCGAGGTTGTCAGGAATCTCCGGGCGCATGCGCAAGATGAGGGATTGAGAGAGTGGTATAAAAGGCAGGTCGTGTGAGAAGGTTGTTGTTGTCATTGGACGTTACAGTGACGCGTGCGTTAGCAGTTGATTAAGAAGTTGTTTTTTTGTGTCAAGTCGTGCACCTCGGTGAAGGTGAAGGTCATATAAGTCGTGCACCTCGGTGAAGGTGAAAGTCATAATAACAGGGTTCCTGGACATGATTATATTCCAGGTAACGTCTACAATACTGGTGGAAACCTCTTGCTGGGCCAACTGCATCAACTCATCATCAAAATCTGGGAAAACCACAGAGTTTCAATAGACTTCAGAGATGCTGCCATCGTCAAGATTTATAAAGGAAGGATGTTTGGTTAGAATACGGGAATTAAAGGGATTATCTCTCCTAGCAACGGTTGGTACATCAGGCACCTTCCTTTACTCGCTGAAACAGTTATTCCAGGAATCCAATCTGGTTATCGCCTAGTACGTGGAACTACAGATATTTTATTCTTAATATGTGAACTCCAACAAATGTGTAGAGAACAACATCAGCCCCTCTACATGGGATTTATCGACTTGACCAAGACCTACGACTCGGTTCTAAGAAAGCTGCTTTAGAAAACCCTTGCCACTTTTGGATGACCTCATAAGTTTATTGAGATCATTAGACTTCTCATAGAAGACACAAACGCCACAGTTCTCTTTCGTTACAGCACAGACAAGTCCTTCGAAGTTACAACTGGCGTCAAACAAGTCTACGTCATATCCTCGATACTCTTCATCATGTTTATGACAGCCATCACACACACAGTCAAGAACAACCATTCTTCTAGAACTCGACATCGTTTACAGGACAAACAATCTCTCTTAAAATCAAAACATCCTTTACAACCTTAGTGGGATTCTAGTTCACGGAAAACAACTGCGTGGCGACCATTTCAGAAAAACACCAGCAGCAGATTCTTAATACATTCAGCCACATCAATACGTGGCCTTACTATTAACCCAATAAACACACAGCCAAAACCCGGTGACAGGGCCGACGCTGCAGCTCCCTGCTTCACCATCGGCGACAAAATTCTGGAGAATGTGGATCATTCCCCGTATCTTAAAAGCCACTTGTCATCCAACACTTACATCCAAGACGATATCCAATACCCCCTATGGCCGTCTTCGAACTTATATGCTTATATGACAGGGACATCCGGACGGACACGAAAATTTCTGCATACAAAGCTGTCGTGCTCCAGACGCTTCTAGAGGCGTTAAAAAAGTTTCACTAACGCTGCCTGCGAAGCATTCTGAACATCTCCCAGGAGTATTATGGCACCAACCTCTGTGTCCTCCAGGAAGCCAACATCATTGAGTCGCTATCATTATGATTCAGCTGTAGTAGTCGGACCACGATGTCGTTATGTCGGATCCCAGGCTTCCGAAACAACTCTTCTATGGGCAGCTAAAAGAAAGAAAGCACACTCGAGGAGGTCAGAAAAAATGATATAAGAATCTTCATAAAACTAACCCGAAGTAGTGTGGCATCAACACAGACACATATGAAACCCAGGCCAAGGACAGGAAAACGTGGAGGCAGACCATCGACAAAATCACAGCCATCTTCGAAGCCTACTGACGTGCGGACCTCGAGGAGAAGAGAAATAAGAAGGCTCTCAAGCCAACCCTCCAGATGTAAATGGAGCTATCTGCCCTCACTGTGAAAGACAGTTTAAGGTCAGGATCGGCCTTGTCGGTCACCTCCGCACACACTACAACACAAAAAATGACAACTATCCTTGCTACTGAGGTGTTGCTAAGAGAGATTTACTTCGAACAGACCAACGTGTTACGAGTTTAATTAAAGTATTAGTGAAACAGGTTTATAAGATAGCAGCGATGGGAATGGAGCAGGAGCGTTGTTCATGGTGCGAACCCTATCAGATTAAATACTCATGTTTAAACCTTGTCAAATGAGTGGGAAGTTAGTGTTAGATGAACTTGCCTAAATATGTCAACAACACCTGTTTGGGTGAATGGTGGCTTAGTAGAAATACATTATATTAGAAAGTGTGAGTAGTTTTAGCATGATAAAGAGAGCAGACTCTGAGATATATTAATTAGTTATTTACCTGTTTTCCGACGTCAGTCACATCTGACATGTGTTTGAGTATATTGTAGTGTGTAGCAATTAATATCATATAGTTGTTTATGTGCGATAAATGTTACTCCTAAAATTCATCGGCTGTAGATCAACCCAACAGTGACTTTGTTGCTGATGTACAGCTCTATTTTGTAGTAGGGTGTCCACCCGATCAGACTTATCTTTATCTATAGGAACCGGTTAGCTTATTCATAATCACCTTGAATACCCTACCAAATAAATGTCGACTGCACCGATCAGGCCTTTTTGTATGCCAAATTGTGCATAATGGAGTACATTGACTTTTTAAAAATCGACGCCTGACCTTGAGTTTATCCTTCTGTCCTATTACAGAAGGATAAACTAAATGGAAAATAACATTCATCTCTACTATTATTTAAAAGTCACTTTTTGGGTGTGTGTGTGTATGAGTGCGAATTCCTTCCGCATAAGTTCTGAAACGGCAGTTCTTATCTTTTGCAAATTTCGCACAAAACTAATTCAAGTATAAAGAGGGAATATTTTACGTTGCACCGGTCGAGAAATAATAAGATTTCAGCAAATTATTTCTTTCTTTAAAAAAATACAGATTTATTGTCATCTGGAGATATAGGTCAGTGGTACAGCATTCGACTACAAATCGAATATATTCCCCCTGTTCAAGCCCGTGTGTAAATCACCATATAATTTTAATTTTTCATTTCATTAACGAGGTCAATTTACGATAAAAGAAAATGCATCATTTAAAATCCCCGAAAATCATTTCTTCGTTTGCATATTTTAAAAGTAAACATTAATCAAAAGTGACTTTTCGAGAGCATCTATCGTCGTCAAGCTCAAATATCAGCTGACGTGATATTGTAAACAAACACAGACGGAATTTGATGATTGACATTATCATTATTTTTTAGTTTAGTAATTTATTTTTTCGAATTAGTCCACCGGGCATTATTCCTCGTAATATATAATAATCAATAGAGTATTGATTCTATAATAATACATACACACTCTGCATAAATTAAAATATCATGTTTAAGCGTATTGTAAATTGCTAATGGCGGGCGGTTAGCTTGTCAATTTTAAAATATACAATATATATTTGTGTGTATGTTTGTATGTGTGTATGTCCAGCTAAAAGTCCTAAACTGCAGGACAAACCCCCATAATATTGATATTCCCTTAGTCAGCCTTGTCTCGAACGAATAATATATAGTATTTAACAAAAACAATATTTAATCTCTGAAGGTAAACCGTGCCAGCCATCATAATGAGTCTATTCTTCAATATTGTTATGTACTCGTTTGGCAATAAAATGCCGATACATTTCATGATTAATCTATCATATAAAATGAGAGTTTCCACTGTGTATAAGTGCATGTCCAGAGAGAGAGAGAGAGAGAGAGAGAGAGAGAGAGAGGAATGAGTAGAGTGGGAGAGGAGTAAATGATTCGCCTATATAGATAGAATTGAAAACGAGAGAGGGAACAGAGCTAGATAAATGTTTTGACAAAAATAAAATATTTTACTATTAAACCCCAGGCAACGTCTGGTAACCCTTCTAGTAACTAATAAAATTCACGATTTTTATGTAATACAATGATATTTGAGACCAATAAGCGCCACTCTATAAATCAGTCGTTCAGTAGGTTACAGTCATGAGTATCCAAGGGACATATTTTATATGCATGTATGAACGTCCACGTGCAAAGATTTCTTTGCGTGTTTTATGAGTATCAAATATGCAACCGTTTGTACGTTTACCCCATACAAATGATGAGCCGATATGCAATAATCAATAAATACCAATCGTTATCATTTTCCGACCTTATTCAAAACAGTCAGAAAAAGCAGACTGCAGAAAAAATAAGAAAGGAAAATAAGTCGGTTATGGTTAGGCATTCTTTGTTAGAAAAATAAACAGATTCGCGATCGCATGTTCGGCAATAACCGTTGCCGGATATCGATCTGATATTTTATAAAGTATTGTTTATTTTTATTTTTATTTTTTTTACCTTTTATGTAATTTCAAATTATTTTTACTCCTACAGATCATATTCATCAAATTTTTCGTTCGAATCAACGAATGGAAAACAGAGAGCAATTAAATTATAACCGCGATACGATAGCGATTTATATTTTAGAAACGTCATGAAAATGAAAATGAAGAAGTTGACAAAATTAATCGGGATGATAATGATCATGACACGGATTATTATATGATATAATAAACACTGGTGTTTATATTGTATTTTCTTAAAAAAATATTTTAAGCATGGTTTCGAGACAGAAATTTGTAAATAGAAAAACATATTTTATTTATTTTTTGTATTCATTCGATTTAATATTATTTGTTAGATTTTAATCAATTATCCACAGTAAAGAGATAACGTTTTCGGTCAAGCCCATCGACATACAGCAAAATTTTCGCATTCCATGACTAATAGTTACCAAACTTTCTCAAATTATCGATAATAGGCTAATCTAGAACTGGTTTGTATTCTTTGATTATCTAGTCGATTATCAATGTCACAGACATTTTGCTAATATATATGCGTTTTTATTGATTAAGGAATCTTGCTATTGATCAATATTGTAGTAATCGAAGACTTGTATTTTATACTAAATGAACCTTAACATCTGACCTCCATTTTGTAAATTTCGGTAATTTTCACAGAATTTCAAATTTAATACTTTTTAAATTATATATATATATATATATATATATAAATAGTTTTATATATCTATATAAATATTTATATATATATATAAATATTTATATATATATATATAAAACTATTTATATATATATATATATATATATATATATATCCAGCCCAGCGCGGCGGCAGCTGAGATTGAACTCACTACACGAGTTTATTATTTTCGACTTTTGTCCGTAGCTGAATACTTCATGCTTCGCCAGGGCTATCAAGGGTATTTTTTATCGTGACGCCATCACTAAATGAGGTGCCTACCACGACTTAAGATATTTATATGCTAATCATAGTTAGTACGGTCGTTGCCAGCGAGAAATCTAAGAGAAACGGCTATTGCGATAACACATAATGATTTTCATTGGATACCGAAATCTTAACTAAGTTCTCAAGGTTTACACGCTGTAACTTCGTAAGTATTTTAAACACTGTATAGATGTAAGACCAAGCGGGTATATTATATATTAAATGACTGTTTTATTTTCGAGTTCATATTTTCTAATCCTTTTACTTTTTTCATTGTGTTTTAATCCTGTGCTTTGTTGGTATGTGATCATCTTTCCAAGACATATTTTTGGTGTGTAACAAGATTTGCTATATTGGCTTTAAGTATGTGTAAATTAATCCCATATGGAACGTTATGGGACCAAAACTTATCCTAGCTATGGACAAAATATTGGTTTCTATCCGATTCACAGTTTAGCAAAAAACTAGGTATTTTATTCCAAAATATATGGTAATCCATTTGATATATTATATATTAAATGGCTGTTTTATTTTCGAGTTCATTTTTTCTAATCCTTTTACTTTTTTCATTGTGTTTTTATCTTCTGTGCTTTGTTGGTATGTGATCATCTTTCCAAGACATATTTTGGTGTGAACAAGATTTGCTATATTGGCTTTAAATTCAAGCGGATTTAGCATGTGTAAATTAATCCCATATGGAACGTTATGGGACCAAACCTTATCCTAGCTATGGACAAAATATTGCCTTCTATCCGATTCACAGTTTAGCAAAAAACTAGGTATTTTATTCCAAAATATATGGTAATCCATCATTTGTATTACTTTTACTGTTGAGATTACTGTCCCGTTTAGTATTCTGACAATGTTTCGGCAAATGTAACTGCGAGTCTGGCCTTCTTCATGTATTTTACAAGTATTTTAATGGTGAATGCTCTGACGAACTGCAGACACTTGTACCCCCACGACGTAGACACCCTCGACAAACCCGACAGGCAGCTAAATCCCATCCCCACACAGTAGAGATCTCTAGATGTAGAAGATCTTTCTACTCCAGTAGTTTCTTCCCCAGAACCGCTAGACTCTGGAATTTCATTTCAGGTCCCTGCTTCCCCAACTGTACTGACATGCAGAAGTTCAAGTGTAACGTGAACCGACATCTTTCTGCCCAAATCCCAACATAGTTCCCCAGTAGTTGCTGCCGCTGATAGTAGCCCCCTACTCCACAATGGCAATGTGCCTTGTTTGGGGTGAAAATGTAATAAAAAAATTTTTTTTTAATTAAAAAATAATGTACATAGTTTAACAACTAGGTTATCTTTATATCTAACTCAGCGATATATATATGAGAATTAGAAGTAAACCTTTGATTTAATCCACAGGGATAAATTGTTGGCATTATTTCAGTCGTCGATATATAAAAATGTCACAGATTGGAAATTTTTATTTATAATTAGTGCCTGCTGTACTGACGGTTTAACCCTCAACATGTAGAAACGCGTATCTTACTATTGAATATATTCACCACGTTTATCCGTTGCGCAACGTATTTTCGGGTGTCCTATTTTTGTTTTTGTGTTCATATTTTTATATATTCTTAAATTTATTTTGTTTGTTCGAATCTTTTATTTTAGTTCTTTATGTTTCTAAGTTGTTTTGTTTACCCTGCTGACGATCACGATTATCAGTACTTTGTTTTTAGGATTTCCAATCTAATTTCCCATTCGGTCTTATTTGTTTGTTCTTTGAAGGGATTTTATCCCTATGGCGTGTCTCGAAAATATTACTTTAACCTTTCCTCCAGTTGCATGTTTCGTTTTAGCCAGTAAGATTACCTTTTGATATATATTCACTTTTTCTGTTTCTAATTTTATTTTTGATATTATTCGTTTTTATCTCTTTCATAGTTTCTTTGAGATTTCCGATTTCAGTTGTTTCTTCTAACATGATATCAATGTTATAAATGATTGCTATAAAATTGCGCCGAGGATTCCCGCGATGAGAGCTATCACACACATATAAAAAAAGAAATATCAGTTGAAACAAACGAAGCCCAATGAGACGTTTAACATAAAGACAGAAAACAACTGCAAAATAGTATAAACATGTAGTTGAATAGTCGAATCAGAGTTAATTGGAATTTATCTAATTCAGTAATAGGAAATCAACCGTTTGAAAAGCGCTCGATATTAAGAATTTAAGATTAAATAGTGTAAAGGCGAGACAAGTGCAAAATTGATTTGGATAAACGTTTCTATTTATTAAATTTTTTTTTCAGATTTTTGATTAATAAAATATTCTTTTTCGGGAAATACAAACAGTTATTTTCTTCTTCTTACGCGTTATGGTGAAAGTAACACCCGGAACGTTCTCAAAGGTTAACAGTGTTTACGTCCGGTCGGACGCATGGGGCAATAACAACAGAAAATCAACTGTTGAAAATTTATTCGAAAATTAAAAAAAAAATTCAATTTTATTTTAATAACTAGATATGTTTATTGAAATCAATTTTGCACTTATCTGGTACATACTATTTTTTATTTTATGCCATGTGCTGTTATATATTAAATTTCTTTTTTTTTTTAATTTAATTTAATTTTATTTTTTATGCTTCTTAATATTACGTTCTAGTTGTGGATGTGACATCGTACCAACTGCTAGATATTTCCCGTTGTCTCATATATTGCAAAATAGAGTTTTTATTTTTTTATGAGTTTGGTCCCTTTCCTAATTACTGAAATAATGGAGATCTTCTTAAGAATCCATTTTTCTGTCGTATATCAGACCTTGGTTTTTCGTTAGCTTTTCTTTCTCAGCTCTGTTTAACTTAGCACAAGTTGGGACACCAGATTTTATTTCCTTCAATTTCTTGCCGCATATCACTATGCCAGGTTTTATTGCTCTGTTTTCTATATACGTACATGTAAGAATTACATAGTGGATAGTGTATGACATTTCAAACTGTTTTCGTATAAATTAGCAGAATTTGCTGATACAATTCTTATATATCTTTTTTATGCAATCAGAAATAAATAGATACACAATTTGTAACGTTTTTATTTCCCGTTTTGAACATTTGTTTTAGTTCAAAATTTCGTTGTTTTTAACTATTCTACAAGCGGCAGTATATAAACTCTGTGAGGGTGGCTGAGCGTGTAATTATGAGGTAGAGGTTACGCAATCACAACCTCACCTACTCTGAATCGCACTGCTTGGGCCAGCAGTAAAAAGGAGTCTATTATGACTGGAAACAATGTTGAAATAAGCGGAGAGCACATAAATACCCAAATGGTCACCCATTTAAGTACTGACCAGACTCAAGGTTGCTTAACTTTAGTGATCGAACGAAAACCGTGTTGTCAACGTGATTATGTCGTATCTGTCGAACTCGATACAATATTATTACTCATATAAGTTTCTTTGTACGTTTACACAAGAAGACAGTATACGTAATTATACCAAATAACAAGTGGGAGTTTAAGTGACAACACGTTCCTGCATATTTCTAGCGTTCAATATCCAATGCAAATCATTATATGTTGTTGCAACAGGCGTTTCTCATTGATTTATCGCTGGCAACGACCGTAATTATTATTATTATCATTATTATTATTATTATTAGTAGTAGTAGTAGTAGTAGTAGTATTTTACACACTAAAAGTAGTCATCCGTGATCAATTACTTACATGAACCGGCGTTGTTCCCTAGATTTTAAGTGACAACAAGTTTTCTCTAATTCCCAGTACTCTTTGCCTCTTTTGACAACTTTTGCAAATTAATTTGCGTTATCGCAACAGTCGCTTGTAATTGATTTCTCGTTAGCAGTTATAATTAGTTTTCACTAAAATTTGGTTGACCATAAATCACATTTAGATACCAATCGTCATGTCACTCTTCTATTGGAGATATAGTTAGTGCATTTTCTCCTCGGTCTTTCCATATTCTTTGACGTTTCTCGATTTGGTGTTTTGTCGGTATATGCTGATGCTAGACTTTTATTTTATTCCATTTCCTTTTATTTTAGGGGGTATTATTATTATCATTCAGAAAGAGTACTAGTATCGGTATTATTTAAAGTACTTAGTAATTCTGACCTGTCTCTCATTTTGTAATCATTGATTTAAAAACTGGTTGCCAACATTATGGAATTAGGTTCGATAGCAGATATATGATGACAAATGCAGATAACGTTAACGCAAATCTAATGAATATGCCAGACAGAATTAGTCAGCAGAAAAAAAGGTTTCATTGTATTTAGCAAGATGCCGAGCCATTCAGTCTGCACGGATTATCAAACGCCAATAATAACGCAGTTGTATATGTCTACATTTCATCGTTGCACATCTTTGATCCGTGTTTACGTTTCACGTAAAAACAAGATTTGGTTTTATTGCTTGCTGATAAGACTCGCACCCCAGAAAATCCAACAATTATTTTCACTTTACTTCCAAATTTCCTAATTCTTGGCATAATCCGATTCATCAACTTTAATTTATGTGTCTTTCTGGTTCTCTCTCTTTCTCTTTCTCTCTCTATCTCTCTTTTTCTCTCTCTCTCTCTCTCTCTCTCTCTTCCTTCCTTGAGCGCGTGGTACAATGTGGAAAAGATTTTCACTTTTAATTCATTCAAAACCAAGCTTCTATATTTTCATCACAAGCTCTCTAACGCACACTTAGTCACAATAAAAATAGACGGTTCTAGCCTTATTGATCTTGCATAGACAAGCGTCTGAGTCAGTTGCTTGAATCTGGCCTCAAATAAAATATTTATATCAGACCCGCTGCAAAAGTTGCTGGTAAAATAGTTGCATCATTCTACCACTTATGTATGTATATAACGCCTGACGTAATTCTCTATCCGTATAAAATCTAAATACCTCCTAAAATGGAGAATTGTGCCACATCTGAAGAGGAGCTGCTAAGAGTACCGTTTTCTGCCTTCACAAGGTTTAAAATCCAGCTTCGAAATCTCGTGGGTAATGCCCTCTTCTACACATTTCTTCTTCTTTCTCACAACAGAAACCTAGTGAGACTATTCCTGCTCTATCATTATTTTCATTGTAAGTGTCCAAATGAGCTTTTATTCACCCTATAGAACATTTGTAGCATACACATGTTTAGCTACAACAACTACTGATAATTCCATTTATTATTTACGCTTAAAACTAAACGTAATTTCCATTATCAAATTTCGCTCCTAAAACCGCCCCTCCATAGAAGACAATATTCTGGGATATGAATATCACAACGCCTTTTTCAAATCTAACTTGAACGAATTTCTGTTCAGCCGTCCTCCTAAATAATGAAGCCTAACAAAAATTCTCTCATTAACGATAATTATTAATGGTTTACATGTACTTGCGCAGCTGCCATTGCTTAAAGACCTCATTCATACCCCAGATTTATCCGACATAAGTCCAGCATAAACAGCGAAACGTTTAAAGAAGCTACAAGTAATGTAATAAAGAAATATTGACAGCTAAAAGAGTAAAACATGCCTGCCACTCGGTTTGCCTAAAAATCTACATTGGACCTATCAAACTACTCCCGTCCTTGTTTTCCTTTGCTGAGAGAAACCACACCAGATGATCTGAAAATCACTCCTTCTCAAGGTCATGTCATAAAAAAACATAGGCACATCAAAAGCATGTATACCTGTTCTTATCCCAGTTGTACTATTAAAAGAATTGCTCCACTGAGATGGCTCTATTTCTCTCCAAACTTTTCAACAAATGCTTTAACAAATCTTGCTTTCCTGACTGTTGGAAAACTTATTCTGTGGTACCAGTTTACAAGTATTCTAGCGAAAGAACTGACCTATTTAATTAGCACCCCACTAGCCTCCTCCCTTTCTCCGCCAAAATATTTGAGTCCATAATAAATCCATCTATAGTCCATCACCTTACACTTGCTAAACTTCTGTCAAACTAACAATATAGATTTAAGCAAGCATTTTCTGCTGCAGATATCCTAATTGTAATCTATGAACGTATATACCATGCATTGGATTAAGCAGGGAAAGTAAGGCAGCAGCCCTAGATATATCTAAGACTTTTGGAATGGTATGGCACGGTTGTCTTAAGAAAATCAGATAATACGGTATTACTGAACGAATAATTTACATAATTAAATCTTTCTTAACGGTTTTCTTTGATGGTCGTACATCAAAACCATATGATATAAATGCGAGTGTACCCCAGGGGTCGATCCTTATTATTTTAGATATTCTTAAATAACCTCCCTAATAAAATTGTCTCGGAGATGGGTATATTTGCTAAAAACACCACGTTCTATTACAGGTACGAGTGGAAAAGGAATGAACGCAGATCCAAAGCAATTGCAGAAACCCTGAAGAAAGACTTCCAGTTTGTAATGGAATGTAGACAAGACTGGACGGTACCATTCAAGTCTGCCAAAACTAAGCTTTTTTACTTTAATAATTACAAGAAAGTTTCTCAAACACCAATAGCTAGGGCTAGCATGAAAGTACTTCATACAAAGTCTTCGGCTTAACGTTCACAGGAAACATGAATTGGAACAGATACATCGAAAGCATTGGCAAGGTTGCTGCTAGGAGAGCAGGCTCCCTCTACCGTGCTAGAAAGTTACTTACGCCTGAAGGTATCCTGTACCTTTACAAGGTCACCATTCGCCCATGTATGAATATTGTTGTCATATTTGGACTAATACATCTGCTACAAGTATCTCGCTTCTGGACAGGGTTAAAAAGAGAATCGCCAATCTTATGGGTTACGAACTGTCAGATCGGCTTCAATCTCTGTCTCATCGACGAAATGTTGCACCCCTCTGCTTGTTTTGCAAGTACTTAACCTACTTAACTAATCTTGTTCTTGGACCATGTACCTTCCACTAAAGCTCACGTGGGAAAAGACTCGTAGCAACTGATAATGGAAACAATACGTATTATCAGAGTCCGGCAACTCTCACAAATACAAATAGACTTGCTCAAGTCAACATGATTATTTATGATTATTCAGGAAAACTTTCTGTGTGTTTTATTTATTTCTCTCCCACAGTGGGATGATCTTACACAACGGTTGGAAAGTGAGGTTTGAAATGCCAGTGCATTATAGGAAGAGCAGTCCGACCTGCAAAACATGCCTGGTCCAATCGCTCGGCATTCTCCGACAAGGGTTCTTCCGGCGAGAGAACTGCACAAGACCAGAGAGAGATATATACGTCAGGCAACAGGAACAAGACATTACAATAATTGTCTAATTCTCTTGGCTTTGATGACAAGGGAAAAACAATCAGTTGATGGTTATTTGTTGTTTTTATAACAACAACGTGCGTGTTTCTAATTGTTTATTTGAGTATTTTGTTTTATGGCATATCAACCCATTCGAGTAAATTTATTTGCAGTTCAGTCATTTTGAAAGCATTTGTTGTGCGTCACGTTCTTGATGTCCTGCAATGTGTTTTTTTTCTGTGAATGGTTTGTACATGAATGATTTGAACTGTTTCAGTGTTAAAGTTCACCACTTTATTCTTAAATTGTTGTAATCCTTTGTTTTACTTAGCGTTCGCCACTAATCAAGGTCACTCAAAGATAAGGGTATATAAGTGTAAGGTAGATGGTGAGACGGCGACATAATGATCAGTAATGGCGGAACTGGGGTAGAGCTTAATTATTGAAGAGGACGGCTAAATACAAACTTATTCATAGAAGATTTGAAAACGGTCATGTTGTATTCAGTTGGGAAGAAGCTCCATTGTATTGTATTCAACAGTCTGGCACTTCTTCAAATGAAACTCGGCTCAGATTTTTTTGTTATAGCACAGATAGAGAGTGAGGAAAATTCTTGACGACTGTTTTTTTTTTTTACTTGGGAGTCACCACCTATCAAGGCCCGGAGGCCATCGTGTATAAGAATGAATGTAAGGTTATGATGTATTAATCACCTATGGCGTAAATTTGGGTAGAATTTGGTCATTTATGATGCCGGCTTAACAGGGACTTGTTTACATAGATTTGACGTCTACCATGTTGTGTTCAACCAGAAAGCATGCCAGCGGAACAGTGTTTCAAAGGCGGGCAGTTCGAGGAAAGAAGCTTTGTACATGGAATCTGCGATTACATTTAGGCACAGATAGAGAGTGAGGAAGATCATACATAGTCGAATGTTTCTTTGAGAAAGTTTGACGAGGTCCAGCAAGATAAGTATTTGTTGCAAACGTTTTATAGGAGGATTTTTTGCATTTAAGTTCAGTCAAGTGCCTACCATTAAAAGTAACGGTATTGCAGACATAGACTCGAAACTTCTGTAGGAAAGAAAAAGTAAGCAGGCGAAAATGTCATCACTCACTACTTGTAAAAGTTCAAGAGCCAAACTCGTCCTAAGATGAAGAACTGAAGTCCCATCGTGGGAGAAGCTGCTATGGGTACCTCTACTGTATTGAGATGATGTAAAACTACTTTCGAAATCTAGTGGCTGATGATGTTCTCACCTCCCTACTACGTTTTATCAAAGAAGAGACGTCATGTGTCTATCCCTTCTGTTATGCTTTATTTCCATGGTAGTTATTCGACTGAGTTATTATCTATTAAAATATCCGCAATAAATACAAGCTACAACAATTTTCAACAATTTCCCTTATTCCCTACCTGTACGTTAAACGAAACGGTAATTCTATAAGCAAAGTTTCTTTAACATCGTCAGTATTTGCATGCGAACCAGACACTCATAAAAAGCAATAACAATAGTTTATTTGATTCTATTTCAGTTGTAATTTGAAACTAAAATATGCAAACATAAAAATAACATTAATAATTATTTGAGATTCAAAGCAAAAGTAACATATTGCCGTGAACGTCATACAGAAATGTAAGTTTAAAACATAACCATAATAGTCCTAACTTCATGTGACGTGGACTTAAAGACCACGTGGCCTAATACAAATTACCAATTTCAAAATGATTACTGTTATCGGTTTGGCTTCAGTTCAACAAGATTAATATTTTGCAAAAACGTCAGGGATAATTCGAATTGGGGATAAGAACTTTTAGAGTTTTTCTATATTTTCTTCCATTGAATCGAAAAGCCGCATCGGTTTGTGAACTTTCCAACCATGCAAATCAAGTAATTGAATCAACTGATAAGTACTACACAAACATAAAAATCGTTACGAATGCGAGACGGCCGCGTGTGTATGCGGCTGAGTCGATATTCCTGGGTGTTTTTCTGTTGCCTAATTTTGATCTGTAACTGATAGGAACTTTTCATTTTGCAGGAGTATTCACCTACATATGTACATGCTCCCTAGGGGAACGATAAGTATCTTTCTGTGCAGAAATCAGTCAACTGAGGGTATCAGATACTGGACTAAATTTGATTACCTCTAAACTTAATGTAATTTAAAGCATGGTTCAATTAAATAATATAACGCTGTTTATTTGACTTTTAACACAGTCCAATTCTTTTTAAGAATTGTCAATATGGGGTATTCTGGCATATTTCTCGGTGTATATCATTGTCACATTACTTTCGCTGTTTTCTACATGGTGATAGCTGATTTAGCGTCCTCGACGAAACATCTTCCAACGGATATTTTAACTGAAAGCCCTATTCCCATTATTATTGTTATTATTGTTATTATTATTGTTGTTGTTGTTATTATTATTATTGTTATTATTATTGTTGTTGTTATTATTATTGTTATTATTATTGTTGTTGTTGTTGTTGTTGTTAAACACCTTTTCATTGAATGAAAACTACAATTTATATAAAATTAGCAGGACCCGTGTAGCGGCGTTGCCCAGCGAAACTATGCCGCTCACTCTACCCGTAAAACAAAAAACATTTAAACTACAAACTACTGTTGTAAATAGGAGCTACGATCGACCCAGTAAAATAGCTGGCACTGGCGCGCGTGGCCAAAATGAATGTAACGTGTGAGGTAACAACGTTCCTATCTATAAACCCATTCTTAACATAGGGAGTTGATTATATTCTTTGGTTAATCCTTGCTTTCACCTAACGTGCCAAATAAAAAAAAGATAGTGTGGCCTATCAGGTAGCAGTCGTTACCGTCTGTCTGTTAACTTATGTACGAAAATAAAAGAATAGATTAAAATGTTTCGAACCGACGCATTTCATATATATTTATATATTAAAGAGTTTAGCTTTCAAATAATCGTGTCTTTTTGATTACGATTTCTTCAGAAAAAAATATTAAGCAATTTTTATAAAAAAAATATGTTAGTAAACAGACATTTATTTGTTTGAACGTTATATTGAAATTCATAAATATATTTCGAAGATATACTTCACCATCAGTATGACGTTCCTTCTATTTTTTACCATGTTGCTTTTGGAGCAGAAAATCAGCAAGTAGAAGTCCGTTTGTTGTTTTTACGCTAGTTTTTTAAATGTTGGAAGGTTGCGTTGGTAACGCGGAATTCACGTAATTATTTTTGTTCCTTAGAGGCGCTGGTTGAGTTTGAATAAAATAAAAGACGTATTATTGAAGCCAAAACGACGCATTATTACAAACTAGACATTTATTCTGTTTGAACTTTAAATTTAAATTCATAAATATATATATTTCGAAGATATGACTTTCCTTCTATTTTTTTGCCTTATCACATTTATGAATTTCAATATGAATTTCAAACAAAATAAATATCTGTTTATTTTGTAATAATGCGTTGTTTTTGGCTTCGTATTTTATTTTATTCAAACTCAACCATTTAAAAAAAATATGTCGCGGAAATGAAATTGTAAGCAAAAAATAAGATTTAATCAGTGAAATAAAATTCCATAATAAAAAAACGCATATATTTGAGAGTAAAGTTCTTTAAATTATTCAAGAGTTAACCGGTTTCTCTATTGTGCATCAATAAAGCTAATGTTCAAGTTGCAAAAACAGAAGAAATTTGGCTGTTTCCCACTGCCTTTTACATTCTTCTTTATTTTCATTCAATAAACTTCCGTAATTTTTTCGGCATAATAATAAAAAAACGCAATAATTTGGGAACTCACTTATTCAAGTTAGTTCATAGTAACATCTTCAATATAGCCGTTATGTCTATATAGCATTACCAAATGTTATGATCAAGGTAAAATAATAAAGTTAAATTGGTTGTTTTTCACTGTCTTTCACATTCCCCTTAATCTGATGACATTTAAAGATTTTCGGGTAATCTGTAAACGTATAACACATTAGAAGATGTCTCTGACAAATAGTCTCTAATCATTCAAATTACAGAAAAAAAAATAATTTTCAGACCGCCAAGTTCGCCGCGTTCAAGCACAGGTAATACAAATCTGTCCTGTTCCCTTTTCGACGTTATCACACGCATGCTTTCTTCAAGTAACACCAGATTACAAAGTACACCGTACCGACGTAGAGTCGAAAAAAAAGAATCGTTCCCAACTTAACAAATGCTGGCTTTTTATATTGTCAAACCCGACCGCGTTTCAATTTGCATAAGGCACACTTTGTCTCGTGTCGGTCAGGTTTCAAGTTTAACCCCTATCTTTTTCTTTTCTTAAGCGAATGACAGCTGCGCTAATCATGCAAACTACAATTTTCCCTACATAGTTTATCATAAGCTAAACAACGTGCGCACGAGCGTTGTTTTACTGGCCGTCAGAAAGCATAAGGTTAATATGTATAAACTATTTGTCGGCGACAATTACACTTGCGAAATTCATTATCATGATATCGGAAACCCTATAAGTGTCATCAAATCGCATGGAAAAGATAAATTTATTAGCAAATAAACTTCTGTACATTTTTAAATTAAATTTCATTTTTTGTAAATTGTTTTTATTTTTTGTTTATTTATTTTGTTAGGTGAAATTTTGATATAAAAGAGGAAGATTTGTGGGAGCTAAACTCTTCAATATATAAATGTATATGTAATACGGCTGTTTGAAAGATCACCAATGTACACATTGTGTGTTTAATGATATAAAGATCAGAAGTTTATTTTATATAGTTATGTAGTGATTCGTTGTGTTGACGAAAACGTAATCGAGAACGACGATGTCGAAGATGCCGAAGCAGACTCTTATAATGGATAGCGTATTTTAAACTTTGTAAAAAAAAGAAAGTAGTCTGGATATTAGAAGTTGGTTTAATGATTTTCTCTATCTAGTATTTTTACATCACTATGGATTTTGTGAATTTGACGCCGGGCGCATTGATGTCTCTAAGCTGCATCCTACTTTGATGGTAATAAGCGTTCGTTTATAAATCGAAGAAGTGGATTCCGTGAGAATTTTCAGAGCTCAGCCAATCAGAATCGAAGGACTTTGGCGAGGGAGCCTTTCTTATTTATACATCCGAAAATGGACAGATTATTTCAGGTACATGTATGTATTGAGCAAAATACGTTCGGTGTAATCACAGATTCTGTGGAACGTGTAGAATTCATATTGGTGACAACTGGTATTAGTTGTAGGATTAAGTAATTAGAGAGAAAAATAGGGGAATCTTCCTCGAAAGATGTTGCGATTGTGATGGCGTTGCTTGTATGATGCAATGTAGCATTTTAATATCACAACTGAATGTGTGTATAGTAGTATATGGAAGCTACATGCGATAGTGGCTATTGGCCTAGATGGATTGAATTTTTATGTGGCATCCGTTGTTGCAAACCTACGATATTTTGTTCAAAAGGAAACGCCTGCAGTATGTTTAATATATATGGAGATAAATGGAGCGATGTGAACAATTTTATTTTTATTTAATAAGGGACACGAAAGACAATGCGTTAATTAAAATTAACATCAACTTCTTTCAAATTTCATCTTACCAACAAAAGTAATAATGTTATACATATGGTTAGGAGTTGTGAAAAACCATGAGAAGCATGTAAAGTTTACGAAAAATATGCATTTCATTAAAGTATATTGTTTCAGATTATTTCAGTGGCGGATATTATTTCAGTGTTGATATATATATATATTATATGAATAATATGTAAAGTTTACGAAAAATATGCATTTCATTAAAGTATATTGTTTCAGATTATTTCAGTGGCGGATATTATTTCAGTGTTGATATATATATATATTATATGAATAATATGTAAAGTTTACGAAAAATATGCATTTCATTAAAGTATATTGTTTCAGATTATTTCAGTGGCGGATATTATTTCAGTGTTGATATATATATATATTATATGAATAATATGTAAAGTTTACGAAAAATATGCATTTCATTAAAGTATATTGTTTCAGATTATTTCAGTGGCGGATATTATTTCAGTGTTGATATATATATATATTATATGAATAATATGTAAAGTTTACGAAAAATATGCATTTCATTAAAGTATATTGTTTCAGATTATTTCAGTGGCGGATATTATTTCAGTGTTGATATATATATATATTATATGAATAATATGTAAAGTTTACGAAAAATATGCATTTCATTAAAGTATATTATTTCAGATTATTTCAGTGGAGGATATTATATCAGTGTTGATATATATATATATATATATATATATATATATATATATATATATATATATGAATAATATGTAAAGTTTACGAAAAATATGCATTTCATTAAGTATATTGTTTTAGATTATTTCAGTGGAGGATATTATTTCAATGTTGATATATATATATTATATGAATAATATGTAAAGTTTACGAAAAAATATGCATTTCATTAAAGTATATTGTTTTAGATTATTTCAGTGGAGGATATTATTCTAGTATTGATATATATATTATATGAATAATATGTAAAGTTTACGAAAAAATATGCATTTCATTAAAGTATATTGTTTTAGATTATTTCAGTGGAGGATATTATTCTAGTATTGATATATATATTATATGAATAATATGTAAAATTTACGAAAAATATGCATTTCATTATAGTATATTGTTTTAGATTATTTCAGTGGAGGATATTATTTCAGTGTTGATATATACGAATTTTTAAAAATTAGACTAATTTGTCTGTTTGTATGTGTGTACATATGTGCAGCTGGAGGGGAATGCATTTGGCGAAGGAGAAGTGTTGCTTATGGTGGGGAGAACAGAGCAAGAGGAAATAGAGATGAACTTGAAAAGGTGGAGAGATATAATTTTTTATAGAAATATCTTACCCTTGTACCCAGACAACGCCGGATGTGCCGGGTCATAACCGACAAAGGGTTAATGCACATTAATACGCAGTTGCTTTAGAAGTGTATATCTTTTTTTCTTAAAAATTTATCAAAGAACCGCTGGTTTATTAAGAAGTCTTTTTTTCCATCCCTGGTCCTATTTATATTGCTCGCCTCGTTGACTACATTCCTACAACGGTTTATTGATTCACACATTTTGAAATAAACGGACAACGTAGATCCGTTCTGAAGAACACCAGCGTTATTGGTCACTTTCAAGATTCGTTTGATGATAAATATATCTTATATACGCATTAAATAGTCACACCCTACAATCTGTAAATATCAAATTAGTATACAAAAACAAGCACACACACACACACACACACATATATATATATTCTTTATAGATACCATGTTCATAGGGATAGATACACAAGAATTTACTTATTTTCAGAAACGTTTTCTTTTATTGGTTGAAACATTGCGTACAAAATGTTTTAAACCCTCACGTTGCTATATGAAAATGAAGCTCGTCTGAACTCCAATCTCTGGTCACCCCTCGCCAATCTTTCACGAAAAACACCCGTCTAACTGAATCCACTGTGAAAAATTTCCCCCACTCTTTATGTGTGCCTAAATCAAAACGTGGATTCCATGAACAAAGCTTCTTTCTTAGAACTGCCCGCATGTGGAACTCTGTTCCGTCTGCCTGCTTCCCACCGGACTACAACTTGGATGTCTGCAAGTCCAACGTTAACAAATTCCTAATGAACCGCCCCCTTAAGTAAACACTTCATCAAATCTCCACACTAACGTACTGTACTTGCAATAACCCTTATCCCTGAGTGGCTTCAGGGCCTTGATAAGTGGTGACCACCGTGTAAAAAAATTTAAAAAAAGCCCAATATTGTGTTAATAATAATCTCATGAATAGTTATATTCTTATATGCCTATCTTTGTGGCTGAAACAATTTTACGCAACGATGTGACCAGTAAAAGAACGAATTTCCGAACATGAGTAAATTCTTGTAGATTTTTCACGATTAACGAAAAAATGGTTATAGCTCTGGTATTGCTCTATTAAGTTATCTATATGAGAACTTTGTTATGTAGTTATATGCTATCACTGCTCAAAGAAGGTAACTTATATATATATATATATATATATATATATATATATATATATATATATATATATATATATATATATATCTTAGACATGCAAACACGTCTTTTGACTTAGAGTCTGTTCTTTATTCATAACTAGCCTGAGTGTCAGGCGTTGCTCGGGTGTTTAGAAGTGTGTGTTTAGCAAAAAAAAAAAAAAAGGCGGTAGTAGGCAGGCAGCCTCGAACACGTACCGCGAAGGAGGAAAAGAACGTGAAAAAAATTGCGAGGTCTATGCTGTTACGCCCATCGCCAAACGGGAAGTGATGAATGATTAAATTAAGGCTAATCAATCGGAAAAAGAGGGGATGACTATTGCAAATATCGATGAACAAAAGTGGTCCCTCTCTGTAGACAAGTGCCCAGTTAAGGATGACAGAATTTATGTTTTTGGTCATTTTTTCGATATTCGTCGTCTGAAGGGTCGAGCTTCAAAACGATATCGATTTCGTGAAAGTCCGAAAGTTTTACGCAGACATACGAAAATACATACAGACATACATACATTTAAACAGACAGACGAAATTTATATATTAAATTATTAATCCATAATTGTGCATCGAAGCGATGAAATAATACTTAGTTCGCTGTACCTTCTCAGAGCGAAAGGCCATATTGATCTTGTAGCTTTTGAGAAAAAATGAAAGGAACAAACAGACAAACAAAAGAAAATAAATTATAGTGACACACATTTATACAAATATATACATATATATATATATGTAGATGTGTGTGCATGAGTATGTATGTTTGTATGTGTTGAGGAACAGCCTCTACAAAACTACTCTGTAGATATTTTTCTGTCTATACACGTGTAATTTTATATATGGAAATTTAGACATGTGGAACACATTTTATCTGCTTTTTACCTCATAAACTAGCTAATAACAGGTCAAAATAAATTGACTGAACTCGACAGGCGTAATTCGACTTTAAGTCCTCCTGTTCGTATGGATAAATATACATGTATACATTAAAGATTTGGTTGAAAATGACTTCATCATAATAAATACGAAATCTGCATGAATGAGAATATCGTATTTAAGCGTATTTTTCGTATATATATATATATATATATATATATATATATATATATATATATATATATATATATACTGGTAGATGTCGCATTGTTATATGCTACATAGCTCCTTCTCTTCTTTCCTGATGAAAAGCATTAAGCTTTAAAAAGCCCAAGTCTAGAGAGCTTTTATAATTTCTCCTGCCATAGATGCATCCTTTTTATTGAATTGATAAATAAACTTATATGCACCAGAATACATTTTTGTATTGTCGATATTGTTCCTCTCTCTCTCTCTCTCTCTCTCTCTCTCTCACACACACACACACACACACACATTTATATATATATATATATATATATATATATATATATATATGCGTGTGATGAGAATAATGGAAATGGTATTCCGACATAATAGAGAAATAAAAAGGAACACACCAAGTTATGTGTTCATCAATGTTTCGTCTTTATTTCGAAATATAATCTACGTAAATGTTTAAATATTCCTAACAATTTTAATATATCCATCTACTTACACATTTATTTTTCGCATGTATGTTTACTTATATTTTACTATGTGCATTTACTTGCATGCTTAGTTGCCTTATTCCGGAATTTGCAGATACCGGCCATCCTCCCCCCTTAATTTTTTTTAATTAATTTTTTTAACTCTTTATTTATGTATTGACTCATCTATTTACTTATATGTATGCATATATATGTGTGTGTATGTGGGTGTGTTTGTTGTGTATGCATATATGTATGTATATGTGTAAGTGTATGTATTCATATATATGTATGTATGTACATGTGTATGTATCTCACTTATGATTAATTCATTTGTTTCCTTTAATAACTCCTGCTGATAATTCAATTCTTAAGTATTGTATATTTCAGTTGACCCCTTTCCTACTTGAAATTTTGGCACCTTTTAAACGTCATCTTGTCTGGATCATGTTTTAATTGGTCTTTTTATTCTAATATTAACTAAATCTCCATTCACTTTTTCTCTTCTTCTTCTACTCATTCTCCCAATATTAGCCCAGCGTTGACAGTCAATTTAAATTCGTTCTCTATGCACATCTTTTCCTTGATACACTTTGTGAATTATTCCACGGATTTCTGCTTGTTGGATTACTTTGGACCATCTTCCAATTACGCAATTTCATTGGATTTTACTTAACCACCATTTTTTGAATTTTTTTTTTTTGATTTTTCTGTTATTATATATTTCACCAGACTATCCATTCACGTGAAACAAGCTTTTCGCCACCATATTCCCTCTCCTCAGCTATTTGTTACCAAGTAAGATCTGTGATTTACTTGTAGTTTCATCAAATGCGTCGGGTGTGCAATAATTAATAGCCCTGACCCACTTTCAATAGCAGTAGAGCAACGAAACTTTGCACAGTTATTAGTCTTTCCCTGCATAGGAACCACCCAGAGTTATGCATTTCTCCCATCGTTTGATGCAGCTCTGGAGATCGTTTTTGTAGAACACCCAAGGTTGGTCCTCCAACCACAACGTGACGTCAGAAATTAGGGCTGCATCATCTGATAAACGCTTTCCTTTCAAAACAAACTTCATGGCTGGGAAGAGGTGAAGGTCAGAAGGTGTAAGGTCAGGAGAGTAGGGAGGATGAGGAAGGATTTAATAACCACACGTCCGTGCTTCTAATCTGGCGACATGCAAGTTGTGCAGTAGGAAAGTACCTTTGCTGATCTTGCCCTGCCTCTTGATTTTGATAGCTTCCCTTAATTTCCTCAAAAGTGAAGCATAATAGGATCCTATAATTGTGGTTCCCTTTGCCAGAAAACCTGTCACCACTACTCCATCCTGGTCCCAGAAGACTGTGAGCATGACCTTGCCAGCGGAAGGCTGCACCCTTGCCTTCTTTGGATGTGGTGAGTCCAAGTGCTTCCACTGCATTGGCTGGGCTTTGGTCTCTGGATCATAGTGATTGACCCCGGTTTCATCCTGTATAATCAGTCTTTTGAAAAACTTTGACTCATCTTCTTGGCATATCTCCAAATTCATCCTCGAGCACTTGACGCGCTCTCGCTTCTGGAATGGTGTGAGCAACCTGGCAATCCATCTGGCAGACACCTTATGCATATACAAATGGTCATGAATGATAGTTTCCACAGACCCTGTACTAAACTTGACATCTTGGGCTATTTGGCGAATAGTAATGTGCCGATCTTCCAAAATGGCAGCCTCAACTTGACGGACAGATACCTCATCAATGGCAGAAGCGGGGCGACCAGGTCTGGGAGCTGTTTCCACAGACTTCCGGCCATATTTGAATTCACAATGCCAGTGTTTTACAAGATCATATGATGGGGTATTATCACCATAAGTTTCTTTCATTTCATCAAAAGTCTCCTGTGGTGTGCGTCCTTTCAAATACAAAAACCGGACCACTGCTCGACATTCAACAGGCTCCATTTCACACCTGACTCAGTTCAAACACCTGTAAAACAGAGACCGCAATTAGTTCAGAGCTAATTTGCCACATGAACCGAAGAGATAGAAATCATTGCACATGCAAAATTTCAGCTAGATCAGACAACTGGAAGTGGGTCAGGGGCATTACTTACTGCACGCCCCTCGTACTTTTGCAAGCAAAATCCGATCCCGCATTTTGCTAAATCCTACCCTCTGATGAGAAGGAAAGTATTTCTTCGAAACTCCGCGGATTAACGACTATCCACTTATCTTGTGCTTCCTTTTTATAAAATTAAATATGTTTTTAGCTCTTTTTCTAACTCTTTTTTTTACATGTTTTAATGACTACTTGTTCATATATATATATATATATATATATATATATATATATATATATATTAGACATTAAGAGGAGATTATAGATATATAAATACCCGTTCACATACACCTTTTTACGATAAAGCTAGAACCCACAATTCGCGCCTATGTCGGAGCACGTCACTGATGAGATGCAGTACATCGAAACCCGCTTTGGGTCTGGCGTTGTCCGTTGTCGATGCAATTGCTCGATTCTATCTAATTCTGGGGTCTAGCTTTATCGTAAAAAGGTGTATGTGAACAGGTATATATATATATATATATATATATATATATATATATATATATATATATATATATATATATATATATATATATTGCCGGTTGAGATAAACGCAAATTTGAAAAATTAAATGTAACATGCTACTTCCTTAAACATTAAAGTTAATCTACGTGAATACTTGCAGACAATGTTGCAAGGAATAGAACGCAGTCGAAAATACAAATGTGCAGTTTTTTGCAACGGCTTTGATTTTTATTTCGCTACTTTTGTGATAAAGGACTACTTTAAATATAAAAATAAAATATAACAAACAGTATAGTTTTTCTGCTTAAAAACCCCTTCATAATCTTGAAATTACTATTCTAGTGGTAAAAGATAACATTTTAACAAAATCTTTGCAACTTCTCTTTCAAATTTTCGGATTTTGTAATCATGCCCAAATTTATTTTATTATCTTTGTGTGCTTTGATAGTTGCTAATTTCTCTGAGGAGTTTAGGGCAAAGTAGATTCATTAATTGACATAATAATTTAATGAATGATTTTGCGCAACGAAACAATTCCTGTCAATAATCATCTCTTGTGAGACAACATTTATCAGTGCATTCACAAATAATACCTGGAGTCATATAAAATCGATAATTATTACATAAAAAGAGTAAGGTAAAGAAAGACGTTACAAAATACTGAACAAACTATTTAAATAAAACGATAACATTCTAGGGAACTTTCAACCAGCTCATTTACCAAAACCAAAGCGAATAACGTTTTAAATAAAATATCGGCAAATGACCTTTAAATAAAGTAGAATAAGGAAAAGGAGGAAAATCTTGACGAAAGAAATATAACACGGTCGCCAATATTACCAGAGAAACCGATAGGGGAGTTCATACCTGCATCTAATTGCAGAAACAAAACTAATTCTATTGACGAGATATAGGCATTTTTAGAACTGTTTAAATAATACTAATTTATGAGAGAGGTCGTTTTTTTCGACAGAGCGACCGTCTCCGTATTGTTACACACAAGACCACCAAAATATAAAGTTGGTGCTTGAAACGAGCAGTGTGTTTTATACAGACACAGAAACAACTATCCTATTACGTATCGCCACAACATTTATTGTCCGGCAAATGCTGTCCAACCGATGACTCATAGAGATGTAAGTGCCCGGATTTGATCTGTAAACGCCCGGACGTATTCCTTAAACACCCGGATGTGCTCGTCAATATACTCGCTTTAGGCCCTTGGGGCTTTCGAAAATGTGAAGAGACATGTTGTGTGACAGCAAAACGCTGAAGAGTTCGACTTCCTGGAAATGGCAGAGTCAGCTTCACACTGACATTTAAATGCACCAACTAAACTATTATGTAGCATCAGAAGGACATCTGTCTGAAAAGCTGGAAAGACATTCTTAGTACACAAATACACGCATAATAACAGCTGGACACAGCGGGCCTGGTTCTACCAGAAAATTATTTAGGAGAGTTTCAAGTGCACGAGATACTTGCATGGAATAAAGAAAATGTCACTGTTTAAGTTAGCAAGTTTTTTTTTGTGTGAATAATCCTGATAATAGTTTCCTCAGGGAATTTATTCTAAATAAGGATATCGGTTATCTCATCCAGTTCCACTGCTAATTTGCTGGTCATGTAAATTATGTGGGCACGGTGAATTAAGGTTTTAATTTAACTAATTTTACCATTCATAGGGGCCAAAAAAATCCCAACTAATATACAGGCTCGTAAAAGTCGGTTTCCTGTATATTATGGTAGTAATACTATTCTCTGCCCTTTCCCCATGAAATCTAAAAAGGGTAAAGAGCCATTATATTCTTTCTCCATAAAAAATTGTAGTGATGGATAGAGATTATTTCATTTCAGTAACAATTCACTCACTTCAGGGTGGGACTTCAAATTACAAAAATGGTATTTACATACCTGGATGTTTTCATCGAGGGGAGCATTTATTTTTATTTAAAAAAGTACAGCTTTTCTTCTTTTATTTAAGAAAGAGTCATCTTCGCTGACACATAAGGCTCATTACGTCGCCTGATGAGGACTTTTGGTTTTTGCCAACAAATTGTCCGAAACATTAACATTAGCGACTATGTAATATTTGTCTATATAAAAAATATCATATATATATATATATATATATATATATATATATATATATATACAGCCACACATCTCTCTCTCTCTCTCTCTATATATATATATATATATATATATATATATATATATATATATATATATATATATATATATACTTTTAAATTCAGAATGATAATATAAATATTAGTGTATTTATTTCCATGGAAGAGCTAATGGGTGATAAACTGCATCCTTCGCGACATAAATGCTATATCGAGCTTTTTACTCACAAACTTTTACAATAGTTCACAAATATATATTAAGTGTCTTAATTGTGAGGTTGAATGTTTATCTTAATTATCCAGAGATTAGATATTTACCTCGTCTGAATATCTGTATACGTATATATTGATATTAGCACTACTGATTTAGGGATCTTACCAATTTTCAACCAGGTTTACTAATTAAAATTAATCATTTTGTGACTACATTTTCATTCATGGATATTTAACACTTAATTTGTTATTTTACAATTTTTATATTTACCAAACATTATGCTGTACAAACATTACAGTCGTATATGTATGTTATTTATGTTATATTCAGTCTATAAATATTGTTTGCTTGTTATTTTCCTCTGCAAAAAAAACTTTCTTTTTTATAATCTTCACATAGAATAAGGGTATAATAATTTGTATCTTTTACTTCTTTGTTTTCGAACTATGAATTTCGTAAATTTGCATAATTTAATCCCCCTCACATACACACACACACACACATACATATATATAATTGAATACACTAATATAAATACATTATGACATCGATAAATCGTTATTTTTATAACACTATGGGTCAGCCAATAGTGTGACCGACCTACGTGTTATATTAAATGACATGGGAACGGTACCATACTATGATAATGGGCCAGTTAATAGGATCTGCGGGTGAGAGATCGTTTTGTCAGGGTGAAGAATAAAAGCATACCTGGAATGTTGGGTGTGGATGGCTCCTTCACTCTCTCAGGATGACGTTTTCATTCTGGTGATATTCTAGCTGGCATATTCTTCAGGTATGGGTTTCTTTGACTGGAATCTTCTTCAGAGACCGTTTCGACATTTAAGGCAAACAAATCAACGCACAGCTAATTTGTAATATATATGAGAAATCTTAACTATTTTATTTCCATACATGTTTAAATATTTTACAATTTTTTACAAAAAAGGATCCAAAGCAATTTAACTTTTAAACTTTTGAAATGATTAGACGTATCTAGCTAGATAGTCCTAACTAACGCTGATGACGAGGGGGTGCCCCCTCCCGTTTGCAGAGGGGCAAAAAAATACGTGATCACCCATGGCTGTTCAAAACAAAAGAGGACGACAGAAGTGAAAGTGCATTGTGGTTCCCTCTTTCTTTTATATCGCTCCGCGCTCGACCAAATCACCTCCCATTCATGGTGGGGGACAAAGATTACCAGTGGTACTAGCAACAAATAGTACCACATTTCTTCCTACGCACTCTTAAATGTATTAGTATTTATACACTTTAGATCTCCTCATTCTCTTTGAACGGCACGTCAATCAGTCGTCTGCGATCAAAGTCCCCATGCACTTCATTCCCCAGAAACTTGGTGAAGCAATTTTCCTTTTCCGCCAGATCCCTTGTCGTTTGGTATACTGCTTCAAATACAGAGAGGGTATCTTCGCCCTCCATTGAGGCAGAGAAAGAAAATGACGGAGAAATTTAAACCACCTCCTAGCATAACATACCTTAAAACCACAGGTCCTGTTATGATTTCCGTCACTGGATTTATGCCTCGTTGCTACCAGTATAATGTATTTTAACCAAGCAGGAGTTACGTGACTTCATTTCGATTTGGATGATCACGGCGACCACTACATAATTCAATTTACTCCTGTAATAAACAAACAAACAACAATATAAACATCTAGTAACACTGGGTGTATTGCTCTCTTCAGCCGGTATTACGTGACTTCATCTCGGGTGAGATGTTCACGTCGATAAAAATGAATTTAGTTAGACCTCAGTCCAGATCACCCCCACCACCTTCCTCCTTAGGTGGGGGTGTTCTTCGCTGGGTTAACATTTCTAAATTACCAGCATTTCAGTCTTCAGAGATATTAATCCGATTTAATTTTGTTAGAGCAAGGAGTCCGCCGCAGAACGACTAGCAGAACCCATCAACCACAGAATATTTTTTATAAAGTTTTAGTTTATATATAATAATAGTGATTTAAGGATTAACTAAGAAGAGCATTCAGTCTTCATGAGTTGGAATACACAAGTAGGGATTTTTTTCACAAAATAATTCAGGAACCTTGTTATACAGCAAATAAATGAAATTGGGTTTAATTTATTTTATTTTCTTAAATAAAACACATTTAAAAAATCGTTTCGCAGCACCCCGGTCACAATTAGAATTAGTTTACGTAAAATTCAGAGTACATTTAAAATAATTTAATTTATTATTTAAGATAATTTCTCCTATAAATAAAGGAGAATCCGTCTACACCGAGGAACTTTTTGACTTGAATCAATTTAATTTTTCGAAAACACTCTTCAATCAGCACTCCAGAAACATTTATAACACGGTTTAATTTCAAATAAACCTTTAATTAAGGACTTTTCTCAAATAATTCATTCTTAAAAATTTCTTTAAAATTCGTGAAAATTTTACAGTTAGGCAAATAATTTTGTCTAAAAATTTATTTAAAACTTTGAGTAACATCTAGAGCATTTTAATCGCATATTTTCTTTCGTTGAAAATTATTAAAAACTTGCATAACATTTTAAGCACTACGATAAAATAATTTCTCCTTTTACGAAATTATCAAAAATCCAGAATACACTTCACGCATTACGTTCACAATTGATTATCTTAAAAACCATTAAAATTCACGTCACATTCAAAGTTCAATCACATATTTTTTCTTTAAAAATCATTAAGAATTAAGAGAACAGTTTAAGTTCTCTCGCATAACTATTTTTCCAAAATTATTAGCAATTAACGTATTATTCAAAGTTTAAACGCATAACTTTTCTTTAAAAACTACTTAAAATTCAGCGAGAATTTTAAGTATTAAGTACGAATCGAGAATCCATGTTATCGAATAATTTTTCTTTTGAATAACTATTTAAAGAATTCAGGAAAACACCTGAAGCGCTATGTTTGAATATTGTTTTACAAACAATTTAAGACACCATTTACACATCATTCTATAAGTAATTTTGTTCTTTGGTAAAAATTCAAAAGTCCAAGTTAATTTATGCATATTTACTCTGCTTTAAACTTGGCCATATGGCCGCAATTGGGATCGATCAACACAAGCACAAGAAACAAGAGGCGGAGAGCGTGAGGGTGAAGCGAGGCCTTCATTATAGCCTCCCGCCACAACTTCACAAAACATTACGCAACAATAAAAGAATATCTTCGATAATTTTAAAAGTAATTCTCTCTTGCTCTTAAAAAATTTTGAAGGGTAAAAGAAGAGGAGTAGTGAGAGAGATATAGATTGAGAGACACACACCACCACTCACAAACACCACTCCGCAGGGCCGCCGAACAATGGTGACCTATCCATGTTCCCGATGCCGAAATCCAAACTTTAAAACTACAAGCTAAAAAACAACAAATATTTTTGTTTACTTCTGCTCAATTTTAATAGGCGCTCAAAAACAATTTTCATATTATCTAATCTTTGCATTTAATTAAATCATCTGACTTTTTCTTTACGTTCCACCCCAGCGTTTAAGAAAAACCAGCACGTGGGAGGGGACACCTTGTGATTTTCTCAATGAAAAAATACTAACCAAATTTTTACCAATAACATTTTTCAAAAATGTAATTAAAACTTTTAAAAATTTAATTTAAAATTTGATTCTGAACTAATTTAATATTTGCAAAAGATCATTTAGTTATTGGAAATTTTAAAGTTTCCTCGCAGAATTAGGAGCGATATATCTCGTGCGGCTTCCATAGACAGAGTTGCGTTATTGACAATCTCTCCCGCACGGCTTCAATGAACGGATTCATTTAAAACCCTCGTGTCTTTTTCAGCTCGACAAAAGGCATGTCATTCGTAATCTCGACTAATCTTTTTTTTCTGTATCTTTTGATGTTTTGCTTAGCGTTTCATCCTTCTAAGTTTTGCAGATTTAATGTCATCGTGGTTTGCACTGCTTGCTCGACGCCAAAATTAACTTGTTGGTTAAACATTGCTATTAAGGGACAGACTTAATGTGACACATGGATTCAATAGAGTTATGTTCTTCATTGTACAACAATTCACTTTCTTATAAAATATGAACTTTTTCATGGCATAACTTCGGGGAGTGATTTTTAAGATTTGTTTAACCCATTTTGTCAAAACGTATGTTTTCACTTCGAATTATTTGTATTATTCGGACAACCCTTTTTTATGTTGTGTTTTTCCAGTGCGATATTATTTCGTACATGATTTGTTGTCTGTCACTGAACTGCAAACTTCTTTTCTAATTTCCTTTTTACGAAACACATTTAAAGTTCATTGCTTCAATTGTTTTTTTTCTTTGGAAAAATAACCAAGGCAAAGTAAAACTCCGCGGACCCAAAGCTAAGAAATGTTTCTATCCGTAACTTTTGAAGTCCACTACACTAAAATTTACTAACATCTGTGTATTGCAAACTTTTTGTTTTATTTTTTCCTTATTCCAGCTTTGACCTCCTAAAACGTATACTTAAATAATTCGTTGACATCTATGCTGATGGCACGACCATCTATGGCAACACATCAAAGGCCGTAAATGACAAAGTTTTCTCTGATTCTCTCTCCTCTGATCTTGAGCGCGTGGTACAGTGGGGAAAGAGGTGGCTGGTTACTTTTAATGCATCCAAAATCAAGCGTCTATCTTTACATAATCAACGCTCTGATACCCATCTGGCATCAATTGATATGGGTGGCACTCGTCTTGGGGAGGCTCCATGTTCTGACAAGCTTCTGGGTTTGACCTTTACTCCTGATCTGAAATGGAACACGTACATCAGGTCTGTTGGCAAGGACAATGGGAAAATGGTGGGATACTTCTACCGCTCCAGGAAATATCTAACCCCTGATGCAATTCTCTATCTGTATAAAAGCCAAGTACGTCCAAAGATGGAGTACTGCTGCCACATCTGGGCGGGTGCTGCTAAAAGCAGCATATCCTGCCTTGGCATAGTACAAAATAGACTTCGTAGCTTAGTGGGGAATGCCCTTTTCTCTTCCCTGCAGCCTCTCTCCCACAGAAGAGATGTTGCGAGCCTGTCTTTGTTTTATCGTTATTTTCATGACAAGTGCTCGTCTGAGCTCCAATCTCTGGCCCCCTTCGCCAATCTTTCATGAAAAACACCCGTCTAGCTGAAACTAGTATCATTGATTTTCCCCACTCTTTATCTGTGCCTAAATCCAAACGTAGACTCCATGAGCAGAGCTTCTTTCTTAGAAGTGCACGACTGTGGAACTCTCTTCCATTTACCTGTTTCCCACCTGACAACAACTTGGATGTCTTCAAGTCCAACATAAACAAATTCCTGACAAACAGCTTTCTTAGAAAAGACACCCTATAAAATACCCAATACTAATGATTACTACGATCTCAATGATTACTACTATCTCATTGATTACTGAACACGCAATAACCCTTAACCCTGAATAGCTTCCGGGCCTTGATAAGTGGTGACCTCCATGTAAAAAAAACATGACAAAGACAAATAAGCACAGATTTTTCATATGCATCATGCATACCTTATACGAGGTGCCTTAAATAAGTTTCCAAACTTTTTTTGCGTGGGTACGTTTTTGATAGTGTACACATGAGCCTCTATCCCCTGTGAAGTAATCTCCTCCGGCTACAATGCACTTGTACCTTTTCAACAACCTCTGGAAGGCCCTGTGGATGTCCTCTAGTATGAGCGTGTCAATGACTCTCGTCACAGCCTTTCATCTCCTCAATTGTCTCATAACGACAGCCTCTAAGGTTTTCCTTGCGCTACGGGAATAAGCAAAAGTCTGCACTATAAGAAGGGAGATAAAATGCCTTGAGGCTCATCTTCATGAAATAGTCGGCAAGAAGTATAGAGCATTCTTGGGACAAACTTCACACAAATCTTTCGCATCCTCAGTTCCTTGCGAATAATTTTGTACAGTTCCCACATAGATATCAAACTGTGCACTTATTGTCTCTATCGACACATAACGGTTCTTATCTATGAAATTCTTTATTTGGCCAATCAACACTAGTGTTCTGACTTTGTTACTCCTCCCAAACCTGTCATCATCCCTCACAGACTCGCTATATTAGAGTCTATAACGATTTTAAACGGTGGTACAAAGCAGGTCTGGAAACTTTTTTTTTTTTTTTTTTTTTTAATTCAATTTTCACCCCAAACAAGGCACAGTGCCACTTTGAAGCAGGGGGCTACTATTAGGGAATTAATTAGCGGGGTCATTATGAAGGGAGAAGAGTAGAAAGATGTTTGTTAACATTACACTTGAACTTCTGCATATCATTGCAGTTGGGAAAGCAGAATCCCGGAAGGGAGTTCCAAAGACCCGCAGTTCCGGGGAAGAAACTATTGGAGTAAAAGGCTTTCTTGCACCTAGGGATCTCCACTGTAAAGGGATGAGACTTAGTAGCTTGTCGGGTTTGTCGGGGGTAGTTACGTCGGGGAGGTACAAGTGTTTGCAGTTCGTCAGAGCATTCACCATTAAAGTATTTGTAGAACAGGCAGAGGGATGCAACATCTCGTCGATGGGACAGAGGTTGAAGCCCAGATGACAGTTCAGGACCTATAAGGTTTGCGACTCTTTTTTGAACCCTGTCCAGGAGCGAGAGACAAGCAGCAGATGCACCAGCCCAGATGTGACAACAGTACTCCATACATGGGCGAATGGTTGCCTTATAGAGGTATAGGATACTGGCAGGCGTAAGTAGTTTTCTAGCACGGTAGAGGGAGCCAACCTTCCTTGCAGCAGCCTTGGCAATGCTCTCAATGTATCTATTCCAGTTCATATTCCCTGTAAACGTTAGGCCGAGGAGTTTAAAAGAAGTACTTTCAGGCAATGTGTTCTTGGCCATTGCTATTGGTGGTAGAGAAGGTTTCTTGTAGTTATTGAAGGAAGCAAGCTTAGTCTTAGCAGCATTGAATGAGACCAACCATTTTTGTCCCCATTCCACTACGGATTGGAGGTCATCCTCTAGTGTTTCTGCCATTTTCTTGGATATGTGTTCATTTGTTTTCCCCTCATATCTGTTATAGAGAGTGGTGTCATCGGCAAATATACCCATCTCCGAAACAATATTATCAGGGAGGTCGTTTATGAATATCAGGAACAATAGAGGTCCAAGGATAGACCCCTGAGGCACTCCCGCATTTATGTCATATTGTTTGGATGTACGTCCGTCGAGGACAACTTTGATTTTTCTATTACTTAAGAAGGATTTAATTACGTTATGAATTCTTCCAGTGATTCCATATGATCTAATTTTCCTTAGAAGACCATCGTGCCATACCCTGTCAAAAGCCTTAGATATATCAAGGGCCACCGCTCTACCCTCCCCTGTTTTATCCAATGAACGGTATATACGTTCAGAAACTACAGTTAAGATATCTGCTGTTGAACGGGCTTGCCTGAATCCATATTGTTTGTCAGTCAAGAGTTTAGCAGCTGTTAGGTGCTGGACTAGGGCTTTATTAACTAAGGACTCAAATATTTTGGCGAAAAGCGGGAGGAGGCTAATGAGGCGATAATTTAGTGGGTCAGTTCTTTCACCAGAATTATTGAAGACTGGTACCACAGAGGCGGTTTTCCAGCAGTCGGGAAAACAAGATTCGTTAAGGCATTTATTGTAAAGTTTGGACAGAACTGGAGCAACCTCGGCAGAGCATTTTTTTAATAGCACAGCTGGGATGAGATCTGGTCCACATGCTTTAGAGGTGTCTAGGTTTTTTATAATAGCATGTACCTGAGAAGGGGTGATTTTCAAGTCGTCAAGTGTGGCGTCTGTTCGCAGAGGAAAATCAGGGAGTGAGTGGTGTACCGAGTTCAGTGTGGAGTTTGAGGCAAACCGACTGGCAAGCAGATTAGCCTTGTCAGTTGCCGTGCAAGCAACCTCATGATTGTTTGTTAGTGGGGGAATAATTGACTGTCCATTATTTACTACGCTGTTGTAGATTTTCCAAAAATCCCGGGTTCCTAATTTCTGTGCTTCGATGCGCTTTCTGGTGGTTTCAGAGTAATCTGACTTAGCTGTGTCTATCACTCTCTTACAATTATTTCTAGCTTCTATAAACTTCTGTTTATTTGAGCTGGACTTATGTCGGTTGAATCTGCGGAACGCATGCTGCCTTTGACAAATGGCAGCTGCACAAGCAGAAGTAAACCATTGGGGGGAGTGGGGCTTGCTATAGTATTTCCGTGCGGGAACATGTGCTTCAATAGCAGTTTTGAACCATTCAGTTGTCTCATTTGCACACTGTTCCGCTGGAAGAGTAAAGATATTTTGCCATGGGGCATCTCTGATGAGCTCCCTGATGGCTTCCCAATCAGCCTTTTTGTAATACCTCGTTGTTTTGAGTAGTGGGTCTTCAGTTTTAGGGCGAGAATTTAGGCTGATTTCTACCATTATCACAGCGTGATCAGCATTCCCGAGTGGGCTATGGGCATTTGTTGTACAGTCATTGGGAACTGTTGTCAGAAAGAGATCTAGAAGTGAGGCATGTTGATCGTGCTGGTCTGGGAAACGTGTCGGAAATGTAACCATCTGAGATAGGGAATGAGATATAGAGAAGCTATATGTGGCGCTACCAGCTACGTCTGTGTGATTTGAGAATCCTAGCCAGTTACTGTGGTGGACATTGAAGTCACCAAATACATGTATTTGTGCGCTAGTATCGAGGGAGAGTGCTATATCTATGCTGTCTGAGACTTTGTTTATTAGGGTACAGTCTTGGTTTGAGGGAGAGCGGTAGAGAAAATATAAGTAGCTAATATTGTGTTGCATATTTAGTCTGAAGCACATAAAGGCCTGGCCCTCTGATTCTAGTTTTATTTCTCTAGTTAGGGGGAGGGTGTTTCGAATATATACTCCAAGTCCATGCATATGTCTGTCCGAGTCCTTACGGTAGAGTGGGAGATAACCAGGCATGTTAAAGTGGTTAGAGGGTATGGAGGAGTGAAGGTTAGTTTCACTTAATGCTAAGATATACGGGGTGTTTACAAGGAGAAATTACTCAACATCATCTAAGTTAGTTCTAAGCCCGCGGATATTAGTAAATGCAAGCCTCAAGGGAGGAGGCAGGTTGGTTTTCTTTGAGTTTGGTCCTGGTTTAAACGTAACTTTTGCTTGAGCTGTCATTTCATTTTATTTTATTTATTGAAGGCACCTCGTGTGTATTTCACAAGTACTTTAGATTTTTTTTTATGTTTAAGAATATTTCAGTTGAGGATTGTAACGACCTGTGGTTTAGTGGATATATCACTCTACTAGAGGTTGTAGGTTCAGTCCTTAGCTCGGATGACAATAAATTGCAAATTATTTAAAAATTCTACATGCTATGTGTAACAAAACGAGTCCATGCTACTCCGTGTATTAAATAAAGGTTTCCGTTCAGACTGCCCAGTTCGACCAAAAACTATCCAGTCTGATGGAATTCTTCCCGTTTTAACAATATACAGCCGAAGAAGGTTGGGGGTTTCAACGACCAAAACATTCAAAATTAAAACAATGATTCCAATAATTCAGAAAACTCTAGAAACAAAATATGCTGTCACGACTGAATTGTTTATCTTTTACTCGATGAGAATTCATTCACATGAAGAATTCTGTTTTCACGTAAACCAACTTTTGATCCCGTTTTGGTTCATATCGTACTCGATAAGTGCTATTCCCACATTTTTTATTGATTTATCTTGGCAGCATTTGGTTTCACATTCGGATGTTTTATCAGTAGTTTCCATGTTGGCATCTGGTTTTCAACAAATGTACTGTCTATCAGAAAGTATTAGTTGGCAAGGCATTTGCAAAATGCTCGGAGGAATCTCTCTTGGGCGTAATTCGCTCGTTAATAATGCTTCCCTTCCGAATACGTCCCATGAGGTTATATATGTTGATATGAAGAAATTCTCTTCCCATTAATACACCAATGATGCTAACAGATACATCTTCTATAAATGTACGACACTTGCCACTTGCCTCTATCGCTCTGTTGTTTGCAGTGTATACTCGCCAGTTCTCTTTCTTTCTCTCTCTCTCTCTCTCTCTCTCTCTCTCTCTCTCTCTCTATATATATATATATATATATATATATATATATATATATATATATATATACCAGAATAATGAGATCAATTGGATCACAGATTAATGAATATTATGGTATCAACTCTTACCAAATATTTTTGGGAGGTACTAATTTTATATAAGACAATCCCAGCCAAATAAAATTACTCAATATACTAGATAGAGCAATTTAAAATTTCATTCAGGAAAATACAATTATTATTCACTCGTATGTATATTCGCCAACTCTCTTTCTTTCTCTCTCTCCCTCCCTCCCTCTCTCTCTCTCTCTCTCTCTCTCTATATATATATATATATATATATAGTGTCTGTAGGTATTTAATTATTATAGTAAACAAATAATTATGACAGCCCCTTTAAGAAATTCGTTTCTTATCGTTGAGCACTTTCAGTTGAATTAAAAGTCGGTCAATTTAGCTCTTATGCGTAGATCATCGTATAACGATTTGATCACTGTCTGTCTGACGTAATGAACATTTAAATTAAAATGTTTAAAATTCAACGCTATTTCACACGGTTAATGGTAGCGGCCTCCGCTAATCGAGCCAGAGATGTCTCGTGTCGCGGGGTTCGAATCGTTCGACTGGTAGTAATCGTGACACCCTGCACCCTGCACTGAAGAATCCCGAAAGGATGAAACACTAGTGTCTGTAGGTATTTAATTATTATAGTAAAAAATAATTATGACAGCCCCTTTAAGAAATTCGTTTCTTATCGTTGAGCACTTTCAGTTGAATTAAAAGTCGGTCAATTTAGCTCTTATGCGTAGATCATCGTATAACGATTTGATCACTGTCTGTCTGACGTAATGAACATTTAAATTAAAATGTTTAAAATTCAACGCTATTTCACACGGTTAATGGTAGCCGAATGGATACGGCCTCCGCTAATCGAGCCAGAAATGTCTCGTGTCGCGGGGTTCGAATCGTTCGACTGGTAGTAATCGTGACACCCTGCACTGAAGAATCCCGAAAGAATGAAAAACTAGTGTCTGTAGGTATTTAATTATTATAGTAAAAAAATAATTATATATATATATATCAGAATAATGAGATCAATTGGATCACAGATTAATGAATATTATGGTATCAAGTCTTACCAAATATTTTTGAGAGGTAATAATTTTATATAAGACAATCCCAGTCAGATAAAATTACTCAGTATACTAGATAGAGCAATTTAAAATTTCATTCAGAAAAATACAATTTTTCGAAACAAAAAGTTTATTATTTGAACAAAGAATCTGATATTCAAAGTCATTTACTAAACTCATGGATTTTCGATGTAGGCTTATCTCCTATGAAGAATGTCATTAGCAAAATATTAAATGTGGTTTGATATAATTTTGCTATTATGCATATATATAGAAAATATATGATAGATTACATCGTTTTAAAGCGATATAGAGAAACATAATTGGAATATAAAACAGGTTAATCTAATATTTTTAGAGTGAAATAAAGACAACAGAGAGAGTTTAACAACTCTAATTTTATCAATTTAAACGTCACCTCAATCGTTTATTGAAAATCCCCTTCCCTCTTATACTTTTTATTGTCCCCTCTCATGTAAACTTCCTTTTTTTACATGGAGTTCACCACTTATCAAGGCCCAATGGCCACTCGAGGATAAGGGTTATTGTGTGTACAGTAATCAATGGGATAGTGTAGCAATAGTATTGGAGAATTGATAAGATGTCATTACTTAGGGAGGGGCGGTTCATCAGGAATTTGTTTGTGTTGGACTTGAAGACATCCAGGTTGAAGTCGGGAGGGAAACAGGCAAGCGGAACAGAGTTCCACAGGATATGCAGTTCTAAGAAGAAAGCTTTGTTCATGGAATCTACGTTTTGATTTAGGCACAGATATAGAGTGGGGAAAATTATTGACGGTGGTTTCAGCTAGTCGGGTGTTTTTGAAAAAGATTGGCGAGGGGGGACCAGAGAATGGAGCTCAGACGAGCACTTGCCATGGAAATAACGATAGAACAAAGACAGGCTCGCAACATCTCTTCTGTGGGAAAGAGGTTGCAGGGAAGAGAAAAGGGTCCCCCCATCAAGCCACGAAGTCTATTTTGTACTCTGTCAAGGCAGGAAAGGCTGTTTTTAGCAGCTCCTGCCCAGATGTGGCAGCAGTACTCCATCTTTGGACGTACTTGGCTTTTATATAGATAGAGAATTGCATCAGTAGTGAGATATCTTCTGGAGCGGTAGAAGGATCCCACCATTTTCCCAGCGACCTTTGCCACAGACTTGATATATGTGTTCCATTTAAGATCAGGAGTAAAGGTCAAACCCAGAAGCTTATCAAAACATGGGGCCTCCTCTAAACTAGACCCAACCATTTCAATTGATGCCAGATGGGGATCAGAGCGTTCATGATGTAGAGATAGGAGCTTGGTCTTAGATGCATTAAAGGTAACCAGCCACCTCTTTCCCCACTGTACCACGCGCTCAAGATCAGAGGAGAGAGAATAAAAGAGAACTTTGTCATTTACGGCCTTTGATGTGTTGCCGTAGATGGTCGTGTAATCAGCACCGATTTATCTTCTGCTGCAAGCTGTCTGTCACGCTGAATTCTTTATCACTCTTACCCGCAGGCTCGTTAAAAAATAACTTCCATTTTGACTTTCTATCTTTCTCACTCCCTTTTTACTTAACCATTTACTCAGAATATAAATAAGATATCTTTACTTTGTTTCTTTATTTAATGAAAGACTCGGATATTTGCCTAAGCGATTAATAACCAACTTAATGTTCATTTTTAAACTCTCTTTTTTATCTTTTAAATCTACTCTTAAAATAATAGATTAAATCTGTGTTAAGTTCGAAATATAATTTTATCGCGGATACTTTAGCTAATTGAAATATCATTTTGAACAGTTGGATTAAACTTCATAAAAGAAAACGTTTTTTCTACTGATCTTGCAGCACCAAAAAATGAGATAGAATAAATCTATAATTCTCCATTCGATAAAACAAGTATTATTTGTTACTCTGGATGCTTCGTCGAAAACAGTATGATTTTACTTTCAATGGGGCAATCTTAAACCAATCTGGAACCTAATTACATGGTCGCATTTTATTTAAAAATTACTATTCTATTTGGATACGATTTTTTTACATTTAACCCTTATTTTCTTTCTCTATAAATGTTTAATCTTTAATATATTTTCTATGTATGTGCTTTCATTATAGAGATAAGCCTACATCGAAATCCCATGGATATAGGAAATTAATTTGAATATTGTATTATTTGTTTTGCAATTTTTTTCTCTGAATGAAATTTAAATATAAAAACTATATATATATATATATATATATATATATATATATATATATATATAGTCATCCACATACACTACTTTTCGCTGTATCACAGCTCATCAGTCCGGCTAGACAGGTAACTACATAAGGCCAGGATCGAAAACCGACCGTCCGTACGAGATATATATATATATATATATATATATATATATATATATATATATATATATATATATATATACGTACTTGCACGACATTGCTCCATCGTAAAGTATATTAATTCATGCAGAATACATATGTAATGATTTCCAAAGTTGTATGAATAATTATGACTTCAGTGCAATGTATATTCTTTTGAATGCGTACTTTATGCCGTACCTATTTGTATTTGCATCTCTATATTTATACATCCTTTTTTATCCTTCTTATTATTCTCATAGGATTTCCAATTCCATGGTCTAACACATGCACCACCTAACTCTAATCTGCTCATACAAAAAATATATATATAAGATAAATATAAAATAAAACAAATATTAGAAACTTTAATTAATAACTAGTAAAATTATTTCTTTACATAACACATAATAATATGGTGGAATTTAACACCTTTTATAACTCATTATAATGATTATACTAATAACTGCTTATTATTAACAATATGCATATATTTTCATATTTAATTGTCTTAATAATTTCTTTATAATTCAATAATAGTTTTTAATCGAAAATTTTATCTTAAATATAATCCATTTTAATTTTTAATATCCATACACTATTTAACTAAATATATACTTATGTCTGTATAACAGTACCTCTGTATGTAGGTTTATTTCGCTAGACGCCCGTGTATGTATATTTATTGTGTACATACGTATATATGTAGATGTCCATATCGATGTATTTGCTGATGTGTATATATATATGTATTTATATGTGTGTGGGTGTTCATGCATATGTATATATATATATATATATATGTGTGTGTGTGTGTGTATATACATATATATATATGTATACATATATGTGTTTTTGTGCGTGTGTTTGTGTGCATGTCTTTTGTGTGTCTGTGTATCTATATCTGTATTTGTATATGTCTATATATATGTGTGTATGTGTGTATTTATGTATATATATGTATAAATATATGGATATATATGTGTGCATATTTGTATACGTGTGTGTATATCTGTATATTTGTACGTATTTGTATATTTGTATACCAGTGATTATCTGTGTATTTATACATATAGCTGTATTCTTGCGTGTGCGTATGTTCTTTTATGTATATATTTGCGTGTGTATGTTTGTCTCGCTTTCGCACATGTATGTAGGTATTTCTATATTTGGTACGTATGTATGTATACAGATATTTGCCTAAGCATGAATATGTCTGCATTAGTCAATCCCCCACCCCTTACTTAACGCATAACGACACGTAACTCTCGTAGTTAAATCACACCCGTGACACGTTCAATATAAGTAGAACCCCACACACACACACACACCACCATCCTGTACAACTCACAGCCCCAATAAAATTATGACCCATTTTTATTTTTATTTCAAATTTACATTCTGTTATGAAAAGTTTTGGATACTCTTCCAATAGTTCCTAATGCGATCTTTCCCCCTTTGTTTAGAGAGAGCCCGAGATATTTTTATAAACTCCTTATGAAATGTAATACTCTTTTTGAAGAGCTCCATTTTTCTTTTTTAATTTCTCTCTAATCTATCCCATTTTTAACATTTTTCATTTTTCTTTTTGGCGTCGAGAGGTTCCAGGTCGCATGATGAAGTCTCTTTGACTGAAACAGATGGCTATTTGTAGCGACCCTATGTAACTGTTTACCCCAAATAATAAAAAATATTTTGCTCTTTTTATTGAGCACTATTTAACAACCTCGTTGTCTTCATTAGTTCTAACTTTTGAACACCTAAAACCTATATATATATATATATATATATATATATATATATATATATATATATATATATATATATATAATATATATGACGATTAAGCTACACTGAATATTCCGTGTTTCATTCACTCTAGGACTCTTCAGGCTTCTATTGAGATTTTAGTTAGCCAATCAATTTAGTTAGCCAATCAGCTTTCTAGAATCCACCGCGCCCTTCCTATCAGCCAATGAGCATGCATTTATCGGACAAAGGCCTATTTGACCTAAATGCATGCTCATTGGCTGATAGGAAGGGCGCGGTGGATTCTAGAAAGCTGATTGGCTAACTAAAATCTCAATAGAAGATGCGCATATAACAAAACGACAAACAACCACGGAATTCGCGCATAAGCCTGAAGAGTCCTAGACTGGATGAAACGCGGAATATTTAGCTTAATCGCCATATATATTTTATAAATTACTTACTAGCTCTACCTACGTATTGAACAATTTTGAAGGAAATACTTAAAGTTTATTCATAAATCTATACTTTCGTATATTAATTTTATGTGAGTAAATGAAGTAGGTGTATATATATATAGATTATTTATATATTTTTAAGGTTAAAACTTTCAAGGCATATATATATATATATATATATATATATATATATATTAAAGATTATATATGTGCGATATATAGGAAAGGCTATTTCCTTCAATGGAATGAATATATTCTGGATATAATCGACACTAAATTATACAATAAAAATATATGTGTAGTTTTGATGATATAAAAACCATACAATTACTACAGACAAAAGAGCAATAACGAATAGTTACATATAAGTTTGGGCTAATCCTACGTTTAATTATAAAAAAAGAAAACGGTAGAACATATTAATAATAAATATTTCAGAATATGAATGTAATTCCACCCCTTTCTGCAATAATGAGATAAAACATGTCATCACAGATAGTAAACAATTCTAAATTAAGACAAATTCTAAGTAAAGGTCCAAATTATAGAGAACCTGAATGTCTTGATTATACTAAATGCGTTCAAGATGTAACCAAAACACTAGATAGTTTTATTATGTCTATAGCAAATAAATGTAGATTATTACTGTTTGATGCATGGAATAATAATAATTCGTCAATAAAAGGTTGAACGCATAAAAAATTGAATCAACGCGAACAAAACTAATGCTGTCCTTCAAATTTCAGAAATCTTTAAGAACTTATAATACTTTAAAATAAGTTTGTAATAGTTTCCATTGATAAAGCGGTAAAGCTTTTATGTGAAAAATATTATATACAACGTTTATTGTTAAAAGCAGGAAATATAGGTAGAGGTTCAGATACCTATAAATTAAGCATTAATAATTTGAATAGCATTATTCTGAATAATAGCATTATTAGTGAAAAAAGTAGGGACTAAAGTTAGAAGCTAGGTTTATTGTAGCCTCAAAGACTTGCATTATCAAACCTTTAAGTAAAGCAATATCTATATTCAAGTGAAATTGCCTGCATGTGTGCCTGTGTGTATGCATTTCCCTAACAAACTACTGAGTCAATTTTCAGTCTACAAACTCGAGATTTGATGTAAAGGGTATTGAGATTTGAGGAAATCGTTTTAATCGGCTTTCGGCAAAAAATTTGGCTGCCAAGTAGCCAAAGTTCAACGGTTTGACCTTGGAAAATTCTACCTAACCTTTCCGCCAATTTTTGGTCTAAACACTAAGAATTTTATGTAGGTTACTTGGACATGGACCAAACTGTTTAATTTGATTTGAGTCAAAAACAATAAATGTTAAAAGGGTCAAAATATGAGTCAAAGTTTAAGAAAAAATGACCTCTGCGGTCTTTATCAAATTATTTAGCCAATTTTTAGTCTAAATATTTGAAATTTTACATAAAGTGCATAGAGACATAGAGCAAGCTTTTTAATCGGTTCTTGGCCGAAAATTTGGCTTCTAAAGTTCCAAAAATTTGACCGTTACGATCTCTAGCCAATTATTAAACCAATTTTGGAACATTTGACATTTTACATAAAGGGTATTTAGACATGTTGCTAGCTTTTTAATAAGTTTTTGGGCAAAAATTTGGCTGCCAATAGGTCAAAGTTGAAAGAGTTTACCTTTGCAGACACAACATAACTCCTCCGCCAATTTTGGGTCTCAAAATTTTAAATCTTAGGTGTAGGTTACCTGGAAATGTAAACTTTTTAATATATATATATATATATATATATATATATATATATATATATATATATATATATATATATATATATATAAAGATTGAGGAAGCATGGCGTTGGAAATCTTTTTACCCGAATATGATGTGCAGCACGTTAAAAATATACCATTTGTTGTAAAAATCAAATGGATAAATATCTGAAGAAGTTGGTGGGGACAGGATATTTTTACGGAAACATAAATCGTATAATTGCCAACTCATTAATGAAACAGCTGTAATGGAAAAATCCAGGAAATAAACGAAGGTTATAAAAAGGAAAACGTGAGTATTTGAATTTTCAAAAAGATTTTGCACTATATATATAAATATATATATATATATATATATATATTCACACAAAATTATGAACAGTATATAGGATCCGAGAAAAGCCGGGATGCGCTGCTAGTTTACTATAATTCAAATAAATAATTTTCACCAGAAAAGATTCTACAGTAATATAAATTTATTTTGGGTGGTAAATAATTAACACTAAGTGAAAGAAAAATTTAATAATATAAACTCTAGAATAAAAGTAAAAGCTATAGCAACTTATAATTTTCGTACGTAATACACTAAAATGCTACAGGAATAACTTATAAAAGAATTAAACAATATTGTAGATCTAGCTTTTGAAAGTGGTAATTGGGGATGAAATTTTGTTCATAAAATATTTAGTAAAAATACTCTTTCCGCTTTCAAATAGTTCGTATGCCGCACAAATATAGTATCTGCCCTGTATTTATGTTTCATGGAACCATTATGTCAGAGTGTTAGAAAATAGATCGCGTTACCGTAAAATGAATAGATTTTATACCCCCAGTTTCTAGCTTAGTAATAAGGATGAATAAACACGTAGGTGATAAAACTAAAATATTTAAACGATTGAATAAAGCATTTGATGCTTTTAACTCGTATAAAATTAACCATTGATAAATAAATAAGAATGTAAATATGGAAAGTACTAATTATAGTAGCGGGTGATAAGTAGTAATCCGAATTTTATAAATTCAACATTGGTAAATTAAAAAGTATATCCATTCTTCCTTTAGAGACAGGAACGAATCTCAACGAGTAGGAAGACATTTTTTGTAACCTGAATAGGTAAGCCAAATGAATCATGAGTAGGTAACTAGATCCAATATCTGGAACATTTTTTGTTCTTGTGATTGATCGACACAGCTGGGGAGCCATGATTTTATTTACTGTTTTGTTTTTCAATCACCAAAACAGTAGTTCATGGTAAACAACTGACAATCCCTAAATTAACATGAGGAATATAATAAATTCGAATACAAGCATATATATATGTATATATATATATATATATATATATATATATATATATATACATATATACATATATAAGACCTTGATATTTACAAAGCGAAAATAATATTAATAGATTTAAAATACTTGCAGCGTTGTATAAATATTGTTAAGTATGAGTGCAGTTGAAATATTCTAAAATGCCTAGGGTAGTAAATTTCAAATTTTAAATATGCATATAAAAAATTTTTTTCTCCCACCAAACTCGTCATTAGCCAGCATGTGACCGTGACAAATATATATATATATATATATATATATATATATATATATATATATATATATATATATATATATATAATGTAAAAAAAAGTCTGGAAACATATTTACGATACATAGTGTATATATATATATATATATATATATATATATATATATATAATGTAAAACGTAATTTTTATAACAAAATATGCCTGAGGATGATGGAAGTATTGCTATCGGAAGTGATCGTTATGGATCCAACCTAAACAATTTTGAGAAAAACGTACAACAAATTAATCGGAGATTGGAGATGGTAAAAAGGAAAATAGTGAAACAGAAAAATGCCGCGCTTTTTAATAACACTTGTCTCAATGGAAATATGCTGCCTAACTATATATGTATACATATATACATTTGTATATACATATAAACATATATATATATATATATATATATATATATATATATATATATATATATATGCATATATACATAAATATATGTGCATATATGCATGCATATATATACATATATACATTGCCATTTTATCGTTAGGGGCAACTATGTGAGATCACAGGAAACTTATGTAAGGGGTTCAGCAGCGAGGTGTCTTTGGTAAGGGAAGCATGGGCCCGGGAAGAAATTTTTATTTTTTCCTGTATGAGGAAAGAAGGTTTTACAGAATCTAGGGATATGTACAGTGTATAGGTGGGATTTTGCTGCTTGTTGTGTTCGTCGACGATATTTACGTCGAAGAGGTGCAAGTGCTTTGGCTTCATCAGAGCACTTTCCATTATAATTATTGGAAAACAAGCACAGAGATGCCACATTTCGGCGATATGAGCGAGGTTGGGGATTGCTTACTCGTGCTGAATCTACTAGGTTGGCAGTCCTTTTGTAACCCTGTCAGATGTGGAAACAATACCCCATTATATACGAATAGTGGCCTTGTAGAGATACAGAATATTCATATCGTATAAGTAACCTTTCAGCTCGATAGAGTGCGCCAACCCCCTTATGAATCAGTCTTGGCCATTATCTCAATGTATTTGTTCCAATTCATGTTGCCAGCAAATATTAAGCCTAGAAGCAAATAACCATATATCAAAGACAAATTTATCAGCGACGCTATTTATGAATATCAGGAATTATAAACGTGCAAGGATCGACGGCTCTGCCACACCCGCATTTAAATATGTATATATATATATATATGTATATATATATATATATATATATATATATATATATATACACCTACATATAGAGAGAGATAAAAGAGAAAAAAATCAAGTTATGTGTTCATCAACGTTTAATCTTTATTACGAGACTGCCTCTGGATGAATGAAATTTAAAAAACAAAACGCCAGTAAAAATATTTGAAAATATATGTTTGAGATAATGAAATGTATGACGTTGTTCCATTTCAGAAACGAAAAATGTGTGTATTTTTTCAGTGGAACTTCGTTGTGTCTCTGAATGTTTTTATTTTTGGTAAATTTCTACTGTTCAATGAAACACGTCTAAAACGTAACATGTAAGCAAAATAAAAACAAAAAGCAGTGTGAATTAAATCAACAATTCTGTTGCTTTGGAACATCTACTATCGAGATATGTGCTCTGAGAGTGTAAAACACTTTTATTGAGCTTAATTATTTGTGGCAATTTAGAATAGTTTGACAGAAAGAGTCCCGAGTTCGATAGAAAGATTTCTGAGGTCACCATCACTATCTGAAAAGTCTTTATTCATTTGATTGTGGAGATTTTAAAAACATATTCCTTTCACATATAAAAGAAATTATGCAAATAATGCAAATTTCCTTCACGTTTCGATATAAATAATATTTATGAGAAAAATACTGTTAGTTATCATGTATACAATTACGTACGCATTTTAAGCTTGACATTGAAGACAGAATTACATACTATATTGGTTCTTGCTGAGGGAGAAATCCAACTTTACAAAATTGGAACCATTGGATTGGCCACACAAGATATTGACTCAGTTTTTACAAGAATTGTTTATCAAATGGCAAAGGAGAGAGAATGAGACTTTTTTTTTCAGATTTGGGATGTTGATGGCAATTGCTTCACATATTCTCTCCAAGGATCATCATATCTAAACTATCTATGCCTATTTTTTTTTTTTTTTTACTTAAATAAAAAAAAAATCACATAAGAAATTTACTTTCAGTCATCACTCAAATAGTATTTTAAAATATCAAAACAAACAAAAAATACCTTAAAACAAGCCCAGCGAGTGCCAGGAATTCTACTGATATATATATATATATATATATATATATATATATATATATATATATATATATATATATATGACTACTTAATTTAATCACATAAATTTATATACGAAAGTATAAATTTATGCGTAAACTTTAAATATTTACTTCAACAGTTCTCAATACGAGGTAGAGCTAGGTAGTAAGTTAATTGCTATATATATGTATATATATATATATATATATATATATATATATATATATATATATATATATGTGTGTGTGCGCGCGCGTGTGTGTGTGTGTGTGTGTGGTTTCGTTCTACAATGTATCAACTCTTTTTGGGTCATCAAATGCGATACACATTGATTTTGGAAAAAGTTTGTTATACTTTGAGTTCTTTATATTTTTAAATATGTATTCATGATATTTGATTCCGTTGTTTTGTTTTACGACATATCAACCCATTTCGCGTCCAGGCTCGGTTATTCAGGTAAAACTTATGTTTTGAATTGTATATATCTTTGTATTTTACTCCTTGTTATGTATCTTTTGACTAATATTATAGTTAATAGAGAATACAAACACTGAATTTAAATAAATGTCGATTAAATATACGTGTGTAAATGTGTTAGAAATAAATAAACAGTAAATAATTGCTTGGAATAGATCGTCGTGATTAAATAGACAGCAGCCGTTTCGGTAAGATTGAAATAAAGAAGAAATTTATAACTCGCATGATTACAAAATGATTCAACTTAAAATAGCGAACCTCCTTTCCAGTCGTTCTTCTCTTGAGTTCGACGAGTTTGAGGTGTCAGAAATTCTTGATAAATTGCTGAGTTTGTGGCCAACTAACCACTTGAGTTGTTATTTCGAATTAGAAGCACGGATCTTCGTCCAACATTTTGGTTGAGTGAAACAGTTTAGCTGTGTGACTTTAAATAGCATTTGGCGATTGAAAATGTAGGAACGTACAGGGCCCGTTTTTTTCCAGACATTGCGGTTGACCTTGAAAGTGTTAAGTTCGTCCGCCTTTCTCTCTTTATCTCTTTATTTCTCTCTATGTCCTGTATATGTCTACATCTCTCTCTTTCTTTACTCATCTTTATTTCTATATCTTTCCTTTCACCTCTATCCTTCTCCGTCTCAATCTCTATGTAGGTTTCTCTTCCTTCCCCCGCTCTCTTAGGTCTATTTTAATCTTTTTGGCTCTTGTTTTCTTTATTTCTATCTCCTCTTGATTTGCTCAATTCAATCCCGTTTCCCTTCTTTCTATGTTTGCATCTTTTTGTTTCGCTTTCAGTTTTCCTTTCTCTATGCATATATACATTTTACATGCATACACACATTTTTACATGCACACACACACACACACACACATACATATATATATATATATATATATATATATATATATATATATAATTATATCCAGCTATTTACCTGACATAAATAACTCGTTCGAATCAACGAGTTTTAACTTTTGCTCGTTTATGATGGACTATATATATATATATATATATATATATATATATATATATATATATATATATTGTCCCGACGACTAGATTCCACCTTTCAGACTCCAGTTCCAAAAATCAACACCTAAAAATATGGCTGCCCACACTCAGAACTAAGCAAAATTATAATTGAAAACATAGCATTCTTACATCATGCTCCCAATGTAAAGCTATTCAACATTCTTGTTGCTTTGTATATAAAAACGAAACATCCAACGATAGGTGATATTAACTAAGAATCCAGTCGTAATATATTAAAATGTCTAAGTACGTAATTAACGATATGTAAGCGGGAAAGAGGAAACACATTGTAAATTTATTATTTTGCAATTTTAATACACCTGTTTAGATATTGTACGTATATCTAATTGGATACGCTTAAACACGTCACCACACTTCTCAAACGTACTTTTCTATAAAACCCGACAAGGTTTTAAATCCAGTGGATAAATAACTGCTTGACGACGACTGAGGTTTATACAGAAAGGGCTAGCGGAAACAATGCAAGAACACGTAAAATATAGATCTTATACAAAAATTCGATAACATTACAAAAAGATAAATACGTAGATTGGAAAAATAAAGCAGAAAGCCCTTAAATAGAAGTCTCCATGCTATTCAACAATAACTGTTTAAATGAAAACTTGCTGCCTATATATACACGATATATATATATATATATATAGAGAGAGAGAGAGAGGGAGAGAGAGAGATAAATAAAAAGGAACAAACCGAGTTATTTGTTCATCAACGTTTCCTCTTTATTTCGAGACTTCCTCTGGATGAGTATACATATAATTGAAAATAGAAAAGAACATCTCTATAAAGTGCTTTCGTTTCGAATCTGTTACTTAAAAAAAAAAGTTTACATATAGGAATTGAAGAGAACATCAGCAATTACATCAGAGAATTAAATCGTTAACGAGTGATCTCCAAATCGTCAAGGATAATGTAAGGTGTGACGTCATAAATAGAACTGGTTTCGTACACGTGTTACTTTTTAGCTTATTTGTTCGCCTCGGAGCCCTACCCACACTATTGACACACACTGTTCATTTAATCATGTGGACCAGTGATGCACAACTGAACCCGCATTTAGTAAACTACAATACAAAAAAAAAAACATTAATTTAAATTTAATTAAATTTTTCATTATTTTAAACAAAGCTGGATGCGTACTCAAATTAATCAAGCAAAAATTCATAATTTTATTAACTTGTGCTTATTAGTAAATTTAAAGGTGATAGAAAATGCTACATTAATTAGGTTTTATGAACGATAATTTGAAAGAGTGTTTAAAACTAAAATTTGGCTTCATAAATATTCAGCTCAGCCAAATTGAATTAAGTAATCTATAATTAGTAAATAAATATTTACAAAAATACTAAATATCTGACGTAATAAATAGAAATTGTACGAAAAACATATAAATCACCGTGTAAATCCACGCCTTATCATACACAGACACCCACATACATACATACATATATACATACATACATACATATATATATATATGTGTGTGTGTGTGTGTCTGTGTGTGTCAGTGTGTGTGTGTGCGCGCGTGCGTGTATGCATACGATACAAGGTTGTTATGACTCAAAATAAGTAACAGCAGAATATTCTAATGACAGAAGACAACTCTAGCGCCAAGGATAAAAGCAACCATTATTTTGGACATGATTCAGTCAGCCAGTTGCTGTTAAGATCCCATCCAGTCTACACCTGACGACTGGTTTCGAGACTGGTATCAACCAGTAAGTGGTGGTGTATAAAAAAGAAGAAAAATTACGAAATTCGTTCGAATGAATCGGCTTTAGTGTGCTCATACATCTACATACCATAGACCATCTTGAAAGAAGCTGTCACTTGCTTCATTTTTTTCTATTGCTTAGTTTTGGAATTTAAATTGACATCGACTCGTAAATATTATGAGTTTTCGAAAAAAACGGAATTATGTTAACTTTTTATTTTTTAACGAAATGTATCCTTTACCTCCTCTAGTTAGACATTGCCATACGAACACTTAAATGCACCTATAATTGACGTAACCCCTTTGAAGCTTATAGGAAAGTTATGTATGTATATATATATATATATATATATATATATATATATATATATATATATATATATATATATATATATATAGCTTATATGATATTAAAATTTGGTCGGCGAGGGAGATTGAAATGTTGTCTAGCTCAAGCACTTGTCAATGATTCTGTTGCCCACGAATTATTTCGGATTTCATTGAATACTTAAAAAGAGCTTCCCAAAAGAAGGATGTAACATATACACATACGTACACATACTTGCACGCGCATACATGAGTGTAAGTTGATACAATATTATGGCTTCTGGGATGATAACACTATAAATATATATATATATATATTTATATATATATATATATATATATATATATATATATAGTAAGTTATAAAATATATCTGGCGATTAAGTTACACAAAATATTCCGCGTTTCATCCACGCTAGGATTTATCATGTTTAATCCTAGCGGAATATTCTCTGTGTGTGTGTTTATATATATATATATATATATATATATATATATATATATATATATATATATATATATATATATATATGAATGGAAATGTATAAAAAAGAATACGAAAAGTATAAAAGCTTATAACTTTTCTTTCTTCGTTTTCAATTGGTGACGTGCAGGAATACAAAATAATATTATGAAAAAAATTAAAAAACTTTTTTTTACATAATGTGTGTGTCTGTGTATGTGTGTGTGTACTATAGCCATTTATGAAAATTTATGGCAATTAACTTACTAATCATCTCCCTTTTATTTCCATATGCATAACAAGACGATTCCATATGGGGATGAAAAGCAGAAAATTCTCTGTAATTTAATTATCATAAACTTGAAAGATTTTAAAGCCTAACCATACTCAGGTTTTGAGCACTCTTGAAGTAAATACTGAAAACGTAAACAGAAAATTATATGCCTATATAACACTGTATATACATTCATGAAACAAACACACACGCGAACACAAACACATCCACACACACATATATATATTTATACATTCACACACACACACACACACACACACACACACACACACACATATATATATATTCTTATTCAATCGATTTTTACGATATCCTTTTAAATCCTTATAAACTTTCACTAACTGTTTTTTTTTTATTTTTTAATGAAAATATTATTAATTTCATCTTTGAAGTTTCTCTCCATGCATTAAAATTTATTGTATATTTTGCAAAACTCTTCCCTCTGATTAGAAAAATTGCATTTTTTGAAACTCCGCAGAAGAAGTTCTTTAAGCTTATTTGTACTCCTTTTCGGATAATTGAAATCTTGTATACCTTCTTTACAGGTATATGATGTGTTTTTGAAAATTTTGATATATTTTCAATAATAAGATCTTCTTCTTTTATATATATATATATATATATATATATATATATATATATATATGTGTGTGTGTGTGTGTGTGTGCGTGTATTGTCAAGAGTGTGAGTTCCATATAGAAATGTTGATTTAATTTGAATAAAATAAAATATGCATCAACTGCGCTTGAAAGCCAAATCACAACGTAATAGTAGGAAAATAAAGAAATATTTTACTTGTTTGAAATTTATAACATAAATATATCCGAGGTATACTCCATCCTCAATGTGTTGTTTTCTTTCTTTTTTCCCCTTTACTTCTTTCTTGCCATGTTGTAAAGTTGGAGAATGAAAAGTCTGTTTGTAAAGAGCTGCGCGTTGTATCTCAGCGGTTGTATTTTGAAATGTTGGAACTGTGCGTAAACAATGCCATAAATTTCAAACAAGTAAAATATTTGTTTATTTTTCTACTATTACGGTGTGATTTGGTTGTTGAAGTGCACTTGATGCATATTTTATTTTATTAAATATATATATGTATGTATGTGTGTATATATATATATATATATATGACCTTTGCATATATATGACCTCTGTATGTATATATAATATATATATATATATATATATATATATATTTAAATAAGGGAGTAGTCACCAACAATGTGTATTTTTTAACATTATTTTATTATTCCGTGTCTTGGTTTTTCATTGAGAATTATGTTTGGATCATTGTAATAATGTTTTTAATCATTGAAATCGTTTACGTACGTTTCAGACGGTCTGATGCGTCCTCGTCAGAAATTATTTTCAAATGTGTAAAAATGGCGATTTTCGTAGTTAGTTTGAAGTTTTTTCAAGGGATGGAGGCTTGTAAGTGTTTATTATACATTGCTATGCTGAATTTGTATTGCTTTTTTTTATTGCTTTTTTATTTGGTTTGTCCAGGGAGATTTTGACCTCGCTGTAGTCAGTCGCTATCTCTTTCTGCTAATGTGTTTTTCTTTTCCTTTAGGGTGGGGTAGGGTGCGTGTATGTGTGTGTGCGCGTGTGTGTGCGTGTGTGTGTTTGCTTTTATTGGTTTGGGAATGTGTATATTGTTTTATAGTATTTTGGGGTTATTTGCTTTCTTAGGAAGGCGGCTGTGGTCCGAGGTCGTTACTAATGTGTATGTGTGGGGAGGGGAAACTGGTCTTCTGAAGTAAGGGTAAGGGTGCTTTCATTCTATTTTGATATTTATTTTTTGGATTCTTGGATTTTAGTATTGTGATTTTTCGTTTTAGTCTTATATTATGTTTGTTTAGAAAGAGGGGTGTATTTAAAATAGGGGATTTTTTAATGTTTCTATTTATTTGTCTCCCCATGTGGGTATGGCCAGACCCAGGACCGGTTCCTAGTGTGGGGAAGATTTTGTTCCCCAGAGGGGGGCATTGGGGGGTGTAGGTATGGGAGGAGGATGATAGAAGGGAAGATAGTCGTTTCAGTCATGAGGGGGTTCTCCTCCCCTGACTGAGGAGGGAGCGAGGTGTTGGAACAGATATTATACTATGGTTCTAGGTGTCTGCTAATGTTGTTGGTTTCGAGGTTAAGTAGGGTTCGTATTGTTCAGTGTGTTGTATTAGAGATAGGGGTGTTATGTCTGTGTGTGGTTGTATGCGCGCACGTGTGTGTGTTTTAATGTGTCGGTACTGATTTATGTGTAGGTGTGTGTATGTGTATGTGTATGGGTGTGCATGCGAGTGTACCTTGCATTTCATGTGTTTGTGTGATGGTATTAGGTTCTGTTCAGTTCAGGAGTGAATTTGGTGATGAAGTTTTTTTCCTGTGTAAGTAAATAAAAATAATTGCCTGTTTGGAAGATTTGCATTATTTTGAATCTGTTTCCACTGCATGTGCGTACGTGTTTTGAAACATAGAGGTGTCTGTTATCTGCAATTTTGATGTTGCTCTTATGTAAGGCCACTCTATTGCTGAAATTTTTGGTGGCGCCTATGTAGGATTTGTTGCATGTTGTGCATTTTAGTGCATATACTACATTTCGATTAAAAACATCGACACCGTTCGTCTAATGGACGGACTTCGTTAACGGTGTCCACGAACTTGCTTATTTTAATACTTGAATTTTAATCGACCTATATAAAAGATAAGAAGGGTAGGAGCAATTTATGATGGTTGTAATTTTTTTCGAAGCTAACATGGGGTGAGTGATAATGTGAAAGTGTGCAATTAGTAGATTTTAGTCGAACTTTTGTAGGGTGTGAAGTTGCTAAAGAGGTAGGGCTTGTAGTGTTTACAAATCATTTACGTTTCACTTTTAATGTTTAATAATTCATCCCTGTCGTTAAAATTAATACTAAAAAAGTTGTTCATATAAACAGGGGAAACGGAGGCGGTTTGAATGTTAACAAGTATTGGATGTTTTTAAGAATTTCACTGTTAATTGTAGGTGTGGATCAGGTTTAGGTAGTATCTTAAATCAAGTTTAGATAGTTCCCAGGTGTGGTTGGTGTGGTTTGGTTTCTTAACTGAGCATTTATGTATCTCGGTCTCTGAATAAAGTTCAGCTAGTCAAATATAGTAGTTTTATTATAAGGGTTTTCTATAGTGGCGATTGTAGCTTTGTAAACTATTTCAGTCCGTAAGTATTATCGTTTAAGTCCACATCCTGATTTAATCATGCAGTTACAGTATTTTGTATTATTTTTATTATTGTGATTATTATTGTTGTTGTAAAGTATTTTATTATTATGTTTTTACTATGCTTTCCAGGTTGTCACTGTGACTATAACTGAGTTTTATGGTATTTTTTGGTAAATATTTGGTGGTCGATGTTCTTTGGAGGGAAGCGGGTGTTAATTAATTTGAAAACTTTTTCCCTATTAATTTATAATCATTATATTAAAAAAGAGTTAAACCAAATAATTATTTTTAGATTTGTGTTCTTTTCTGGCCTTATTAGGTGGTTAGCTTACAATATAGTTAATGGTAACATTAGTGTATACACTATCTTTTAGAGCTGCCTCATAAATGGGTTTTCGTTTATTAAAGATTTCTAGTTTTGATGAGTTCATGCTAATTTTTTTCCCATGGATTGGAGGATATTAATCATACGTTTTGATACGATTAGATATGAGTATATGTAAGGAATTTATACATCTTTAACATAAGGTTCAAATATATGATTGGCGAGGTTAAAGGTTAAAGGTTAGAGGTGACATCGGAAAGTTTACATTTTTAATATTAGAGTTGATTTCAATTATTAAGCTAATTTTATTCATTTTCCTTTTTTTTTAAAAGGTGGTCAAAACTTATCAAGGTCCGGGGATAAGAGTTATTGCGGTTACAGTACGTTAATGTGGAGATTTGATAAAGTGTCTTACTTAAGGGGGCGGTTCATTAGAAATTTGTTTATGTAGGACGTCAAGACACCCACGTTTTAGTCAGGTGGGAAACAGGCAAGCGTAACAGAGTTCCAAAGGCGTGCACTTCTAAGAAAGAAGCTTTGTTCATGGAATCTACGTTTTGGTTTTAGCACAGATAAAGAGTAGGGAAATATTTTGACAGTGGTTACAGCTAGACGGATGTTTCTCGTGCAAGATTGGCGAGTGGGGATTAGGGATTGGAGCTCAGATGAGCACATGCCATGAAAGTAACGATAAAACAAAGACATGCTCGCAACGTCTCTTCTGTGGGAAAGAGGTTGCAAGGAAGAGAAAAGGGCATCCCCCACTAAACTACGAAGCCTATTTTGTACTCTGTCAAGGTAGGATAGAGTGTTTTTAGCAGCTCCTGCCCAGATGTGGCAAAAGTACTTCATCCTTGGACGTACTTGGCTTTTATATAAATAGAGAATTGCATCAGCAATGAGATATCTTCTGTAGCGGTAGAAGGATCCCATCATTTTTCCAGCGACCTTGGCAACAGACTCGATGGCTTCCATTTCAGGTCAGGAGTAAAGGTGAAGCCGAGAAGCTTATCAAAGCGTGGAGCTTCCCCTAGACGAGAGCCATCCATTTTAATTGGTGCCAGATAGAAATCAGAGCGTCGATGATGTAAAGATAGGAGCTTGGTATTAGATGCATTAAAAGTAGCCAGCCACCTCTTCCCCGCACTGCACTACGCGCTCAAGGTCAGAGGAGAGAGAATCAGAGAGAACTTTGTCATTTATGGCCTTTGATGTGTTGGCATAGATGGTTGTGTCATCAGCATAGATGTCAACGAATGATTTAAGATGTGCTTTGGGAGATCATTGATGTAGATCAGGAAGAGAGTTGGGCCCAGGATTGACCCCTGAGGGACTCCAGCATAAATACTGAGGGCCTCTGATTTCTGACCATCAACTACTACTCTTATGAGCCTATCAGACAGAAATGATTTAATGATCGAGAAAACATTTCCAGTTATACAGTAGCTGGACATCTTGTGAAGTAGACCCTAATGCCACACTTAATCGAAGGCTTTTGATATGTCAAGAGCAATTGCCCTAGAGAGGAAGCTTTTGCTTAGAGAGTCACCAATCTTATGAGATATAACCGTTAGCACATCTGCTGTAGATCTAGTAGAACGGAAACCATATTGTATATCACTAAGAAGGTTATTTCTGCTGAGGTGGTTGACTAATCTATATATATGGATTCTAGCAACTTACTCAGCACTATAATTGGAATGCCGTCAGTACCAGTTGTTTTACTGAAAGCAAGGCTCTTAATTAGCTTAGCGACTTCACGCACAGATATTTGTATTTTACATAGCGTGGTGTCTGTTATAAGAGGAAATACGGGGAGTTGATGGTCTTCGTCGCATAGAGTAGAATTAGCTGCAAAGTTCTTGGCAAATAGTTTGGCCTTGTCTGATGCTGAGGAGATGACCCCAGGTCCATAGATGATGTTTGGGATAGAATGCACGTTTCTGTTCAGCATCCTGTTTGCTATTTGCCAAAGCTGGTGGGAACCAAGCTGCTGCTAAGCTACTTTGGATTTAACGGATGGAGCATATAGCTCTCTTGCCTTTTTTATTACTCTTTTACAGCGGTTGATGACAGTCCTGAAAGCAGCTCTACTCACAGTGCATCTATTACGTTGGTAGCTATGGAAAAAGTGATTTCTGTGCGCGATGGCAGCACCACATTCTGGGGAGAACCATGGCTAGCTGTTAGGGTTTTGTTGGAATGTTTTAGATGGTATGAATCGGTCTATGCCTACAATTAACCATTCGGTAAGATCTGATATATAGCTCAGGGGAAGTTGTGAGAAAAGGTCTAGAAGCCTAGCGTAATGACCGGAACTATCGGGCACACGGGTGGGTTCGTGAACAATCTGAGTGAGGCCATAGGAAATGGCGAAATCATGACAGAACCTCCCCTTATCATCTGTCTCTTTCGAATGGGTCAGTCATTCCATATTGTGGAAATTAAAGTCAACACAAATGTTGATGTTACCCGAGGAATGAGCAGACAAGATGTGGTCAATTTTCTCAGATAGATAGATAGTAACTCCGCTGTTGTGGGGACGATAGAGGGCAAATATAAATGCAGTGGTGTAAACAAGTGCAACCCGGTAGCTCATATAAGGTAAATTAGGGTCTTCACTGGAGATATCCCTACCACATGGGAAGCCATCTTTCATGTAGGCACATATTCCATGCCCATAGCGATCTTGGGGATCAGATTTAGATGTTAAGTTTGAGTATCCTTTAATTATGAATTCGTCTAGGGAAGTGGTCTGCCCTATTCCAGTTTTACTTAGAAAGAATATGCCCAGTTTCGACTTACTGTAATTGGGATTCAACTGGAAGGTTGGAACGTAGACCCTTGATGTTGGAGAAGGAGACATGGTAGTAGGGGTCTACGTTGGAGGATGAAGTTATAGTTTTATTCGTGATTTTTTTTCTGGAGATATTTGATGTTGAGTATTTGGGATTTGTGGAACAGGTCAAAAGACTTGGTTAGACCAGGACAGAGAGAGAAAGCAGGAGAGAAAAGGATAGGATTTTTTTGTAGCACATGATAAGGTAAAGCAGTAACAATTACCCACTGTATGACATCGAGAGGCCCCACCAGAAACTACGGCATGGTTCAGAATCAATTCACCAAATGGCAATACAGCAGCCCCAGTACTTTGCACCTGCGGATAGGACAGCCTCCTTAGTTGTTAATCCAAGGTTCGGGCCCCTGACTAGTAATTCCTTCTTAGTTCTCTTATATTTTGTACCGTCGGAGTTTTCAACAATTTGCAATCCATCATTTCTACAGAGTCCTATATTTTTGCTATCTATTATATTTATTAGGTTCGAGAATAAAAATACGAACCAGGCCAATTGCTTCTGCTGTGTCTAAAGGCCTATTGAGAGGTCAAAATATCTTGCTCGTCTTTTTTAGTCCATTGTTGGTTTTAAGAAAGACAGTTTTGTACACTTTTTAATAATTTCAATCTCATCTGTGTGGATATAAAAAAGAGGGATGCAAGTTCTAAAGTTACAGAAAAAGTGTTTTGCTATGAAGGGATAGTATCTCTCAATATCGAACTGGATAAAAGCAGCTTTCTTTTTATTAGGGATGCTATTGAACCATTTCATTAGTGTGACCCCGTTAGTTTAAGTAGTAGGCATATTTCATTTGTAGGTTTATTCTTTCGAGGATGTTTTAATAATTCTACCGATTTTGAAGCAGATAGTTAATTTTCTGCCCGCAGAAACAATCGTAAAATAACACACACACACACACACACATACACACACACACACATATATATATATATATATAGAGAGAGAGAGAGAGAGAGAGAGAGAGATAGAGAGAGAGAGAGAGAGAGAAAGAATATTCTTGTGCGGACATTTCTCAACCTATATACCCAAGGAATCATGTATCTACAGACTAGAAATTTGGTATATTGGATATTCAGCGATGTGGAGAACTTTTAAATCCATTTTCACATAAGAGTTCAAAATTTAAAAAAATGAGTACTTGAGGGATCATCGAATTTTTATCTGTTTGTCAATTCTTTCGCGAGATTTGAAAATACTTTTTTAAAATTGTGGCAAGCTGGTGTGATGGTTATCAAACTTGACTTACTATCTTAAGGTTTTGCTTGTAAATAAACAAGACGTAAATTGTTTCGAAAAAACATTATACTCGCATGCACATGATTTTTACTTCATTTTTTAACAGAAATCTAACGTTTCATTTAATACCGGCAACGCTGAAAACATCTAGTATAAATACACACACACAGATATATATATATATATATATATATATATATATATATATATATATATATATATGTATATATATATATAATCTCAGCCAGGCCGGCCATTACTTTCTGAGAAATAGTGGAACAGACAGACTGACAAAGAGAAGTATAACATAGATTACAAATAGCTAAATAGAAGCGAAACCAACAAAGTATTTTTTCGTTTTACCGATTTATAAAAAATTATATAAATTCGATTATTAAAGACCATTCTCTCATGCATTACTTTTTAAGCACCAAGATGATTTTACTTATCGTATGTTAGTTGCTTAATTAAAGAGCCATGATAAACAAGGTAGGTTATTTTCTTCCTGGACATGCCATTTCTGGTGATTGAATCACAAATTCACACATGCACCTTGTGCCTAACTTTGTCTCCGTAGGAAGTCACGTAAAATAAAAGTCATAGACACAACGCCTAGGACTAACATATATAGAAACTAAATATTTTAAAGTGAGATTCTTCATATTTTGAAGCATATGTAAAATAGACTTGCTTCGTCCTAAATGTGCATATCAGTATTTGCTTGATTGATTCCTGCATCAATATAAGGTTGCTATAATTACCAACAAATTATATTATTGCTCTAATCTTTATATGGAAATCTTTCTAGACAAGTGTTGCAATCAAATGGGCTGGTAAACAGAAAAAACAAAATAAACCAAATACAATAAGAAAAAGTTAAAGGAGAATTCATCTCTGTCAACTTTCTCTCTCAACTTCCAGCACGTGTTCTCCCAAAAGCCTCTGCCAACAGGCATTTTATTAGAAAACTGACCCCATACCATTTGCATACGTATGCAGTGGAAGATGAGATCTCGTGAGATTCAACGAGACTACACCTTATAAATCCATGACTGCCATCTATAATTTCTTTTTCTCTCATATCCCATCCGAAGGTAAGTGTATAACCGCACAATACACACACACGGGCGAGTTCTTCTTTGATTATTACATTCAACTCTACAGGTGTGAAGCCGCTCTGTATGTAGGAAGTGAACAAAACTAATAGGTGATTATCGCAATGTCAGCAGATGTCTATTAGCGTTCGTATTTCAAAGAGGAACGCTATAAGTAGGAGGAAAACTGTCAGCAGGAAGAGGTGTCCTTAAACTTGTAGTTTTTGAAAGAAGTTACTGAAATTACTGGATCGTGAACAGCGAATGTATTGTGAACAAGTAGACCAATGAATCGAAAGATACAGTGGAAGCAAGGAATCAATCAAACAATTCTGAAGAGTACATGCTATAAACGTATTTTTTAACAAGACTGAGATTAACAGCATCGTGTTTGAGAGATGTCAATTTAATTACAGATACGTTTCTGTATAATGGGAGAGAGATTAACCACCCTAACATAAAAAATACATCTGATAATAGATTCTATGTAGAAATCGAGAATGATGTTCGGAAAAAGAACATGCTTACGACTCTAAAAAGCCAACAATCTCTCTGACCGATAGTATAGATTTACGAAGGCATTTTACAACGCCTGTAATGAATGGCTGGTAATGAATATTCACTCATACGGTATCAGCGAATATAATTAGACCATTCCTAGACAAGAGGAAAACTCAGGTTAGATTTGATGGATATATTTCGAAACAGCATAATATTAACACCGTAATCGATTCTCGAACTCTTCGTCCTTGATATTCATAAATGACCTCTCTGATAAGATTGTATCTGAGATGGGTACATTTACTGATGATACAACGCTCTAAAATAAGCAGGAGAGAAAAATAGATGTACACATAACTGAGGCAAAAGTAGAATATTTGGGAGACAACTTGCAGTCTGTAGTGCAATTGCGACGTAAATGGATGGTGGCATTTTATGCTACTACGAATAAGCTTCTTTCTTTTTTACAAACAAAAGAAGCCTTTTAAACCACTAATTGCCGTGACCAATAACACAATACTTGAGATCACTTTTTTAAAACTCATCGGCTTATCATTCACAAGCAACATGAATTAGACCAAATGCATTGACGACATTGCCAAGGCTACTGAAAAGAAGGTGGGCTTCCTCTGCCGTGCTAAACCATACTCACATCAAAGAGAATCATATACATCTATAAAACTACCAATTGATCATGCATCAGTCGTGTTGTCACATCTGAGTTGTGGCATCTATCAGTAGTCTCCTCCTACTGAACAGGTCCAAAAAAGGGCACTGTAAACTAAACATCCCATTGCCGTATTTCAATGAATGTGCACGCTATGGCGTATATAATCTCGCGACACCCGTTTAGTAAAAATATCAGTCACCTTCACTGTAGATAACCCTAGATGCTTCTAGCCTTAAAAAAATAACTCCCGATTTCTTGCTTCCTGGTTGCACTGACATGCAGAATTTTAAATATAATGTAAACTGACATCGCGCTCATCTCATAAACATGATCCTAAATTGTAATCACTTAAGTCGAAGTGACAATATACTACTTTACCCTCATTAACCTTTATTCTCGATTGGCCTCCGGATCTTTATAAATGGCGGATGCCATATAAAAAAAAAAAACTAGCGTATGGGTGCCCGGCGTTTCCCGTTTTCTAAATTCAAAACTCTCCCCCCAAATAAATGAAAACAACTTTTCTTTCTAATCAAAATAAACCGCGAGTGCTAGGCTCGAATGTGAAACGCGGAAAAGGGGAAAAAGGCAAGAACTTACAGCCAAACTTTTCACACAGACAGTCGTTCATATGACGTCATAGCGTTGCAAGTTACGCATTTTATATATAGTTTTAGTTTATTACGCATGCGTGACTTCCCGCTCGGTAGCAGTGACTGTGTTATTTTACAGTCCGTACTGGAAAAAAGCAGAACATTTTAAACTGTAATAAGTGTTTTTATGTTTTAAAAATAATTACTTATGACTTATTGTGGTACTAAAAGAAAAAACTTAAGCACTTACGATGTAAAAATAAATGCAAAAGAAGAAAAACGTTTTTTTTTTAATTTAACTGCCGATAAAAATGCAAAATAAATAATACAAAATAAAAAATACAAAATAAATAATACAAAATAAATAATACAAAATAATAATACAAAATAATAATACAAAATAAATAATACAAAATAAATAATACAAAATAAATAATACAAAATGAATAATACAAAATACAAAACCAAACCTATTTTCAAATTCTTTAAATCCTGTTTAAATGCAAAAGACGAAACTTAATAAATTTAAATGAAAGTTTTTGATTTGTTTGTTTTAATTAAATAATAGTAATTAGATTGCAATTTTTGCTTCTTTTATATAAAATTTAACCCTTAGTTGAGTTAAACCTCTTATAAAAAATCGAAATAAGGACTTTTTTGTGTGTTTTAATATAATTAGCCTCTGAGATTATAAAACAACCTGGTTAAGTGGAAAGAAAATGACCTCCGGTAGGTGTAATCGAACCTCTAATGTAATTCTTAGGAGACAACCTCCTTATCCAGTCGACCATGAAGCTGATTCCGAAATCATGTTGTAAATTCTTTTATTTACACAAATTCCAAGAACCGTGTTTGACGCATGCACCGTTGTTGAAATCATTTAGAAGAGACGTTTCTAACTGACCTCCGATTCATTTAAACTTAATTTCTATATAAAATAAATTGACATTTTTTCCAATTTTTACATATTATGCATTCAAGGCTTTGCTCTCTCAGATCCCGGTCGGATGCGGATGACACGCAGACATAAAACACGCAGAAGATCTCCATTTATATACTTGATAGCTGTATCTATAAATACTTTTTAAATGTATTAAAAACCCGTTTAAGTTTTAAAAATATCGATTGGTCATTTGGCACTAGCAATTCCCCAATTTGTTTCATCCTTCATTTTGAGATATTTATAACTATTGTAAATAAAAAGATAAAATCAAATGTATTTAATATTAATTTTCACCAATTAATATGTTCAAATCATGTCTTTAAGAGCGTTGTTGCTATATCAATGTATAATATATGCGACATTACTAGTTTTAGTAAATAGTCATCGGATGTCGGTTTATTATTTATTAGCAAGTGAGTCATTTTCGATTTTTATAATGAATGATTGACTGTAGTTTATAAATGTTTTCAATATTGAAATACACGATATACATTTGTCATTTGTATACCAACTGTATACGAGGAGCGTTCAGAAAGTAATTTCTTAATCCGCCCAAATGAATCGAATGATGAAATATTGCATTGTTATGATGACTGAACTTATGCATTAATGAACTGAAATGGTCTTATTTATGTTGCATTTACAAACAGTGTAAGACACTACAAAAGAAATCTATGTAATTGACGTGCGTCAGAAGCAGAGATACGCCATTTATTCCTGCTTAAGAGTGCAGTGAAAATGGTGGTAACTATGCAAGAAAAAATCCGTGCCATAAACGTTCGCTTTTTTTAATAGTATAACAACCGTTTTCGTAGCTCATCGATTTCTTGAGTTAAAAATACGAAGTTTTACTTATTGACCGACCTTACAAATGACCAATATTGATGTCTACTAAACATATGTTTTTTACGATAGCTTTTATGGCTATAAAATTTGTGTCCCCGACAAGTTCTTTATGTATATTTTTAGATTCGATTGCTTCATTCGAAGTATTTTGTTTGCACGCGATAGAGAATGCTAGCCAAAAACATTAATAGTTTTACATCCCGCGTCGAAATGTCTGATTGCTTTGTGAGATGCGCAAACGAAAATAGAAGAGGCTTAAAGGTAACCGTCTGGCAAAATAAACATGATGGACATGACCTTATACGTTGTTTGTGTAAAGAAAAGATAAAGAATCGTGTGGACCTTCTTTTACACAACTGAATACGTAAAACGTAATTAATAAAATGAAGTCAATCAGTTGACTATAGAACAATGAACAAAAGCGCCACATATAATTCTAATACTATCACACTTCAGACCATTAAATGATGTTTCCATGTAGTTGTTTTATTTGACTTGAGAATATTCCACAACAATTACAACTTACCTGAAACATGCGAAATAAATGATGCCTGCATTACTAAGCTGAATTACTACAACATAATACATACCATGCTTGATGAAGCAATAATTATAATTATTCAATTATAATTGCCAATTATCTCCTTATAATTACTTCATTATATCATATAACAATTACCTCAATAGCATTACAACATTTCATTTGTCTACATAACTTACTTCATTGCAATTACTTTTCGACAATTCCACACATTAAAGTTACGTCAGTACAATTACCGCAAAACAATTTTCTAAGTGCAATTACCTCACTATAATGAAATCACAACAGACACATAATATAACAATTATATCACTACTTTTATCACATCATAATTACCTAACTACAATTATATTATAACTGTCACAATAATGAAATCACAACAGACACATAATATAACAACTATATCACTACTTTTACCACATCATAATTACCTAATTACAATTATATTACAACTGGCACAACACGTTTACCATTTGAAAATTGTCTCATAGCAATAACCTTATTATAACTATCTAATAATAATTATCACATTACAATGACTTCACTAGAATTACTGCATCACAATTTCGTAAATACAATTTTAACATTACAACTTTTGTCGCTACAATTGCTTCATCACATACTCCTATATTTAATTACCGTACAACAATTACTTACCCTCAATTACCACATTACACTTTTCACATTATAGCTATTTCATTTAAAGTCCACATTAAATTATCCTACCACAATTTTCACATTAAAATTACTTCACTGGATCCACCTCACCACATTATCATGTTATACATATTTCACAACAATTAGCTCATTATAACTATCTCACACCACATACCAATTACCTTAATACAATTAGCTCATTATAACTATCTCACACCACATAACAATTACCTTAATACAATAACCTTACTACTATCTCAAAATTATAATTACCTCACTAAAATATCATCAATATAATTGTGTACAAAAACACCTTGCGACATAGTCTACCCAACCTGAATCCTTAACAATAATAGTAGTAATATTTAGTTTAAAGAAACTTACTCATATCGGTTCTTTATTTGGCCAATCAATTTGTTGTCCTGACTTCCTTACCTCTCTCACACCTCTCATCATCTCTCACAGACTCCCTGTCTTTCTGGAATTCCTTATGCTATTCGAAAAATAATGATTGATTTTTGCAAGATGGTCCGAAAGCAGTCTGTTACATTCCATACGTTGCTTTGGCATTTTCCCAAATTTAAAATAGAATATTATTACATATCGTTCTTCTAAAGTGTCCTCCCGTTCAGATTGCATCTATGAAATTCACCAGCTATGACTATCAGGCTTTAATGGCTTGTATTCTAAGTCCTGCTGTAGCTATTCTTAATAGCTTGAAATAATAAAAATTGGTTAATCATCCCATAAGATGTATAACAATAACATACTGAATTTTCAAGAGTCTACAACAATTTTAAATGCATGTACCAAAAGTCTGGCAAATAATTGAAGGCATCTTATATCTCCGGTTGCTAATTGTTGACGAAATCTTACTAAAAAAAGTCACACGTGTTCATTAGCTGAATAAAAATATAATGCACTTGACTAGTATGATTGAAAAATATTACTAAAGTACGGGTTTTCTGTGGTAAGATGAGTCAGGCGTAAATATAATGGGGAGGCAAAATGATTTTCATCAAATAAAAAGGTTTTATTCATTATAAACATATTTTGTTTTTCATTTCAAAAAGAAACATTTAAATGATCCTTCAGTTTGAAAGATTGCTTCAATATAAATATTTTGATTGATAAAATTAACTAATATGTATTAAATTTCTCTTAGTTGGCGTGTTTGTTGGTTTGTCCGCTCAAGTGTTTAACGGAAACTGCTAGGGGATCTGGCTGAAGTGCTGTATGAACCTTTGCTATAACAAGGTACAGCAAGTTAGATATAATGTTATCCGCTCGATACAGAGTTAGGGATTGATATGGATTATCAGGCTAATTATTTATCGTAATAAGTGGGTAAAAATTTAACAATATGCAACCAGCAATTTGGGTTAAACAACACAGCTCCATTAAACAGTATCTAACCATTGTCCGTATCAACTGACCATAAGTCTAGTTTATATTTAATTGATTTAATAGATTATTTTAACATAAAAGATGTTTTTCTGTCTAGTGTTACATATTGCGATCAGGGAAACGAACAAAAATGAGCTGCGGTTTATTACAAATCAAATGTTATCTAATGTTTTATTTCAATGAAGAAGAATGTTACAAAATAAAATAATGCAAGTAAACATAATGAACAATAGGAATTTTAGAAATACAGTTAACCAAAAACAAAAAAAAACTGACTGGTTGCGTGACACCAGATAACTTACTAAGAAAACGAATTATCATATACTCACAGTATAGATTAGTAGAGAAGGTTTGCAGTTAGAGTTTGTCAGTCAGTCGGCTCGGAAGAGATTTTAATCTCAGAGACGGTGAATCACTTGACAGAACCAATAAGAGAAAAAGAAGGGATTAAAGTAAAATGCGTGCAACTCCGAGGGAAGTCACAAACATGGAATATAATCATATGAGTTTCTTCAGGGGAAAACACTTTCAATTACAGGACAGCGCGTAAGAGAACCATTAAAGAGAGCATGTTTCCCTTAGTTTAGTGCCAAGCAGACAAAGATGTTTTTGGCTTGTTGTAAAAAAAAAACTGTATACAAAATGTTATGTGTTCTGTTTGATTAACTGTGTTAATATTTGTGTAAACCCGTACACGTTCCCTCAAGTAACATTATATGTATTTCTCTTTGAGTTGGTATATATATATATATATATATATATATGTGTGTGTGTGTGTGTGTGTGTGTGTGTGTGTGTGGCTGTGTGCATGTGTGTGGATGTATATATATATATAGATATACATTTACACATACACACATATATATATGTGTGCGTGTGTGTGTGAGTATATATATATATATATATATATATATATATATATATATTAAGTTATAAAATATATATGGCAATTAAGCTACACAGAATGTTTCGCGTTTCATCGTAGATACCGAGAGTAAAGAAGGCCGATGCGCATGACAGCGTGACGTCATTATCAGATCCAATTATAGGTATATGGTCTAGGCTATTAACAGCAGTTTTGTCTAGTTTTCAGTTTTATACACAAACACACACACACACACACACACACACACATATATATATATATATATATATATATATATATATATATATATATATATATATATATAAAGAGACAGTTCCATGAATACGGTTAAATAAACAGCAGCTATACAAACTGACACGCATGTGCATCACAAAGTGGTTAGACGATACGGCCTGGATACGCAAACATGCATCACAGTTTTTGTAGCTCATCCACTTCTAAGGTTAAAATAAGTAGGGAGTTGAGCAACCATATGTTTCTTCGCGTTACATTTAAATTTCTGCAATTTAGAATAGTCAAAAGAGCTGGCAGGGAAATAAAAAAGTTTCGCAGATTGTGTGAATGACCTATTAAAGTGAAAACCTACTGGAAAGAAATTAAATAACTATAGCTTACAAATGTAGATGTTTTATTTTCAAAATGTGTCACTCGCCCTTCCATATTTTTCGTTCAAACAAAATATAAGTTTCGACGTTTCTCTTTATACGTCAAATATTTCACGTGCATTCAAGCATGATTTGATAAATTACAGTGTTTGCATATTAAAAACGGACCGAGTGCTATATGCCAAATTAGTATTAGAATATGTTCAATTTATATTAATTTTTCATTGAAAGTAATCACTTTTGATCCGTACTTATCCATAACCGTGCATCGAACGGATGCAATATCACTTAATTCGTTCCACTTAATAAAAATAAAGATGCATAGAAAATTTCAGCGAGATCGCACCAGTAGTTTTCGATAAATTCTCCAGAGTAAAATTGGTATAATACTTGCTAATTCCTTTTCATCCTTTATCATTACTACGCATCGAATGGATACAATAGATGTTAGTTTGCTGCAACTTATTATAACAAAGTTTATACCACATATCAGCAAGATCAAACAAATAGTTTTCGTAAAAAATGTGTAACGGACATAGTCAGACAGACTAAGAAAAATATAACATAGATTTCTTTGATTTTATGTGATGTTGACTATTCATATATATAATATGCATACAATCTCAGTTATGACAATTGTATTCATGTTTGAATTACATTTCTGTATATATTATAGATATTAAGTTGGTGCAAAAATAATGACGGTTTTTGATGTGAAGTTGAACGTCAAACAACAACATTGGTTTTGCACCAATCTAATAGTCTCACGTTGTAGCGATTGTCGTATTGGTCTTCCTTTCAATTTCATATTAAATTATGAGTTGTAATTTCTCGATTTTCCATAAAGAAGTTGAAATACAAACAGTTATGGCATACTTTACTAATACGTTCACACTGATGCATTTAATGGATTAACTGTGTGAATTAAAATAGTAATTGCAAATAAAACACATCAATCATATTGACATGCTATTAAGAACGGCAAACTGAACTGCAATAAAAATGTAGTTGCTTTAATTAATTAAACGTTTACAAGCGTTGATCACGTCCTGAGATGAGGAGACATTAATAAAGAATGGCGAATAACCCCTGAAGATATTTAGTGCCAAGTCGTATGCCTGTCAGTTTTGGATGATTGATATTTTAGTCATTTTTAGAACTAGTTTTACATTTGTCAAATGAGTATAAAGTTATTGTTTATTACATTTAATTTCTATTTTTACAACTATTAATTTATGAACATCGAACAGTTTAGAAACGCTAAAATTTGCTTAAATATTGGTTGCAAATCGGTAATCTCTTCCTCCACGCCCCAGAACTATCCGACTACAAATGTAAGAAAGAAATAAAACTGTCCAACTGCTAATATCACTTCATATATACACATGACACAGCTGGTAAATTTGCATTAAGAACTTGTGACAGAGTCCATAATTCGCACTGTCTAAAAACATGCTCGCGCTTCTAGCCTTGACTTCTGGCCAGTTCAGAATCCTTTGCTTCTTTTTTTCATCAATTTTTTTTTAATTCTGTTGTTCACTTCCGTTACATTCTACCGTGATCTGATGATGACATAGATGACAGCTAGGAGCTGGTCTCCTTCGTCTAGCACTCCTCCGAAGTAAAGGTGCTTTCTCCTCGGATGACTCGTCTGGAGCAGTATCAATTGGCACAGATGCGTAATCTACTTTAGAGGAATCAACAAGTGCCTCATTGATTGTTATCAACTTCACACTCTAAGTTGAGGACTCATTATCACTTTCGCCGCACATAGTATCCAAGCACATGACGGGAGGAATGTTCCCTACATGTCGGGCATCCCGTCGACAAAACCGTTATTTGTGCTTTTTGTCCTGTGACGCGTCCGAGCGTATAAGTGGTATAGCACCGCTCAATACATGTCTTCATTCACATATGATCGCTCACCTTGTGTCTATTCTGCTGCTGCTGTTTAGGCTTGTCTAGAGATAGTGCGTTAATACCCTGGGGCATTCAGTGGCGACACATCGTTCTTAAGGATAACATTGTACAAAGAGACTGCATCTGCTATGGAACAGTATGTCTTTGCCGCAATCCGCTTCACACTCCGATGAAGACGGCCCACAAGGTCATAGCCGGAGGGGACGTACGCACAAGGAAAGTGCAATCGGACTCCCTATTCACCCAGAAAGTTCTCAAATATCCTACTGCGGAATGCTGCATCATTGTAAATCAGTATTTCTGTCGGCGTTCCACGCTGGCAAAACAGGACTTTTAAGTGGCTGATGATGCTTCCCGCATTCTTTCGTCTCAAATAACGCCAGATTCAGAAAGCGTGAGTCCGCAATCAATGAGTGACAGATAGAGTTTGCCTTGGTAATGAGTGACATCCATCACCACTTGAAACCAGTTTCGCTAACGTCCGATCTCCTTTCAGACAACGTGAGAATCGATCGGAATTTTTCGCAATTTCTTACTACAACCACAACCAACGCCTTAGCTATCGTGGGATCCACGTATTTAACAAAGTAGAACGTCTGCCTTGCGTTGGAGTGGCTACTTTGGTGATGGACAGACCTCATCCTGTCAAGGTCGTACTTTCTTAAAGACACAGCACCCGCACAGTTCAGAGATTCAACTTCTTTTTTCTAACAGAATCAAGCTATCGTTGTGGTAATCTCGTTAAAGCGTCCGCTCGATTACGTTCTGAGCTCACTAGGACAGTTGATATTTATTTAACAGACTTAAAAGTGCAACAATCGCCACTTGATTAGTATTTCACTTGCCGTTTAGGTGCGCACCTTAGTATTCTGTGTCCGTGATTTATATGTGCACGCAGGCAGAGTCAGTGTAAAGATACAGCATAGCTGCTTCCCACATCAATGCAATGTTCATTTCTTTTATCGCAACGATGAAATTCGCCGGATTTATATGCTGCATATCTTCTTCCTTTAGTTTCCAGTTTGCATCCTCCACGGTGTCTCCATCGTGTTCCAACGATACTCCAGTTACTAAGCTTATATCAAGCCGCATAATCAGAACCATCCCCGCGTCATTTTTATTTTCGCACGGGGTCTTCTTGGTGCACTTTTGAAGCAATATATAAAATTATTTTCTTTGAAAGACCCCCAGTTTACCATCCAACCCTTTTGTCACATCCACTACTCTCCTTTTAATAAGCGCTATAGATACCCTAAGCCACAGCCACTGGGAAGTGTCGAACCAAATTCAGACAAAATGAAAATACATTTCCTTGAGTTAAAACACAGGGTACGCCGGGAATCTGATTCCATCGATCCCATATCAGACTGCTTCCCTCTGTCTATTTTTAATCAAATCGATTCATTTCCTGCTCTAGATGGGACCCACCGTGGTGCACCAGGAGGAAAATTAACATGCCTTCCCGTATTGACAGTTTACAATAATAGTAGTTTATATTGCACTGTAAAGAATCTCATGGTAGTAATATAAAATGTTTATATAATGTCTTAAATTAAAGTTTAAAATGCAAAAGTCAAATATCATGCTTCAATTGTGCTCTAAACAGAAATATTAATTTCGAACGCACCCCTGTCCTATAAAAGATCCTACTGTCGATTTTATATACCGGGCTTTGTACTAATGCGGTGATAAAATTTCTTAAATGCACTTGTGAGGTTAGGCTTTAGAAGGCAATAACTGTAGTCAAAATCGCATGTTCATTTTTTTCATCGACAATTTTTCGATTATTGATTATCGATACTTATTTAAGGTATTCCGATACAAAACCTATCTAAGAACCTTGCCAGGTACATGAACGAGTTTGTGTTAAATTTAAAAATAAATCTTCCCGGCCGTTCTGGAGTCCATACTGAACTTTCTCTTTCTCTCTCTCCCTCTCTCTCTCTTTTTCACACACACACACACACAAGGTTCCTTATAGATAGATAGATAGATAGATAGATAGATAGATAGATAGATATCGTATCCAAAGTCTACCACGATCTGTGAACTGCATAAGTACCAAGGTAGTCACCACTTATCAAGGCCCAGAAGCCACTCGGAGATAAGGGTTATTGTATGTACAGTACGTTAGTGTTGGAAATTTGATAAAGTGTCTTACTAAAGGGGGCGGTTCATCAGGAACCTGTTTACATTGGACTTGAAGACATCCAGGTTGTAGTACAGGTGGGAAACAGGCAACCGGAACAGAGTTCCACAGGCGTGCACTTCTAAGAAAGAAGCTCTGTTCATGGAATCCACGTCTTGATTTTGGCAACGATAAGGAGTGGGGAAAATTTTTGACACTGGTTTCAGCTAGGCGGGTGTTTATTGTGAGAGATTGGCGAGGGGGGTCAGAGATTTGAGTTCAGACGAGCACCTGCCATGGTAGTAATGATAGAACAAATACAAACTCGCTACTTCTCTTCTGTGAGAAAAAGGTTGCAGGGAAGAGAAAAGGGCATCACCCACTAGGCCACGAAGCCTATTTTGTACTCTGTCAAAGCAAGATAGCCTGTTTTTAGCAGCTCCTGCCCAGATGTGGCAGCAGTACTCCATGCTTGGACGTACTTTGCTTTTATACAGATAGAAAATTGCATCAGGGGTGAGATATCTTCTGGAACGGTAGAAGGATCCCATCATGTTTCCAGCGAGCTTGGCAACTGACTTGATGTACGTGTTCAATTTCAGGTCAGGAGTAAAGCTTATCAATCCATGGAACTTCCCCTAGACGAGAGCCGCCCATATCAATTGATGCCAGATGGGGATCAGAGCGTTGATGAAGTAAAGATAGGAGCTTGGGTTTAGATGGATTAAAAGTAACCAGTCAACTCCTCCCCGCGCTCAAGATCAGAGGAGAAAGAATTAGAGAGAACTTTGTCATTTACGGTCTTTGATGTGTTACCATAGATGGTCGTGTCATCAGCATAGATGTCAACGAATGATTTAAGTATGTGTTTTGGGAGATGAACATTTACAGTAAAATTGCGGGTAGCATTTCTTTCACGTTATTTTAATTCGACAATTTAGCGATCATGCCATTAAAATCATGTTAAATGTGATGTTTCACGTATGTTCTTTTATATTTAGTTGTGAAGTGAAAGTGTAGTATGGTGAATATGATAAAATTGTTTTTTTCGAAATAATATCGCTATTATTCCATCACGTTAAAGATTGGAGCTCAGACAAGCATTTCCCATGAAAATAACGATAAAACAACGACAGGCTCGCAAAGTCCCTTCTGTAGGAGAGAGGTTGCAGGGAAGAGAAAAGGGCATCCCCCACTAGGCTATGAAGTCTATTTTGTACTGCCAAGGCAGGATAGGCTGTTTTAGCAGCTCCTGCCCAGATATGCTTTACAGCTAGAATAAGACAGTGTTGATTTAGGAGAGGCGTTGTTGTCAATCTTTGTCGATTGCACAACCCTTGCTTCAAAATTGCATGTGCAGCTTAAACTACAGACGTAACCAATTGCCTCTGATGACAAAACAGAAGCGATAGAAATGGTCGGAAAGTATTAATAGATTTTCTTATAAAAATGTACTTTCTGTTTTTTGTAATAAAAGGAATTGTTTGCTTTTTAGTTAAAGATTTTTTTTTTCATTAAAACGTGATAATCGATACATTTTGTTTCGTTGTGATATTTTATTGTTTTATTTTAAACAAAAATAAATTATTTATTTAGTATGAAATTGTTTCTTCTTTTTTCATAAACGTGTGAGACTTTTATGTAAAATACCGATAGACTTTTATAAAGATTAATCAATTTTAACGGGAACAGAGGGGTGTCTTCTATTAATGTCTTCTATTAATTAAAACACATTAAGTAACTAATACGATTGTAAAGCATACGTACTATAAGGGAGTAAGTTATGCACGTCATTTTGAACATTATCTGAGCTGTTCGTAAATTATTCTGAGAATGAATAAAAATTTGTAGTAATAGCAACGACATGACATAAAATTCTAGCATTCCGTTATTCGATTAATCGTTGAATACATTCACGACACAATTTGGAATAGAAGTGAAATTAATAGAAATTATATAATATAATTCGGTTTTGTAATTTTTCAGATTATGAATACAGGGTGTAACGATCAAATTGTTCACTGGAAAATATGGCATGATTCCATTTCTGTTTCATTAACACCTGTTTTCTTTTTGTGTTGTTGTGGAACATCTACTAGTTGGCTAATTGTGTACAAATCCGTAGAGCGATAGAAGCCTTCTATCATGTCTGAAAGTGACACAACGAGCGAGATCAGAGATGTGCCGCTGTACCATTCATGCTCTCTACTAATCCAAGTGATGAAAACGGGACCATTGCCAGCACCCTAAAAATGCAACGCTGAATTGCCACGAATTACAGGGACATGCCCAGGGTGATATAAACAAAGTTTCCAGACACAGTTATGAGTTTGGTGTGGTTTCAAGTGAAGGCTATATCATGCTATCTCAGTTCTTCGAAGTCGGCTTAAAAGTCAACGCCAAAGTGTATCTGGATGTGCTGAAGAGTATGATGTTCTCCTGGTGCAATCAGGTAGCCACTGCACGCCGGCCCACAAGCCCAAAGAAACCCAGGCCTGACTTCAGAAGAAGTGCTACGACTCTGTACCCTTCCCTCGACCTGAACCCGCTGGAATACTTTTTGTCATACGCCGAGAAATCACTAACATTACCTCCCATTTAACCAAAGTCAGTCTGATAGCCGCCATCCGCTGAGTATTCGCCAAGCCTACGCCAGCGCTTGTGAAAAAGGCATGCTCTCAGTTCCGAACCCGTATCGAGGCGGTGATTGAGATTAAAAACGGCTACATTGAATAGATATCATTTTTACTACATAATCAAGTTACTTCAATCGATTTTTCAAAATAAAATGTAGTTTTATTTTTGTTTTCTTTAGGGCGAAACTTTTATTATTCCACCCTGTACATATATGTTACAGGTTTATGGTGGATAATACTAAACGATAACTATTATCGAGCATATAAGACAACTACTGTTCCACTGAGAGATGCAACATTCCTTTAATAAAAAGTAATATGTGAGTTCGTGACATGAATTATTAATACATCGGCCGTCAGCAAATGAACGAACAATTCATCAATGTCGGAGCCGTGGGAAATTTCCTTCGCAACACTTGAAAGAATCTCAGGCAAGACATTACGAAAATCAACCAAAAGTTATTTGCAATTACATGAATCGAATTCTCATCTGACGGCCAAACGTGTTTACAGGTATCAGTTTCGAACATGCGCACTGATGCAAATGAGTTAACAACTGATGATTACAATTCTGCAGAGTGCACGCCCTTGTGTCAAGTTGAAATATTGATTCCCGCTACTACATCGTCGTGTTCATTTAAAACTTGGAAGATTTTGAAGAACTGCCTGTGTGCATTCACAGGCCGTAATCGTCCACTTGTTCTTCAGCTGAATTTGATCTCGACATCGGTCGCAGTGTAAATCATATGATCTATATTACTTGTTGGACAAAATTGTCTCCAAACTAATTCACAACCCCAGTTACAACAAGTACTGATGTTTTATTTTCATAGGTTATCATTGTAAATAATTTATCCGTTAATGACACACTTGCAATCAGAACTCTGGGCCCATGCGAATCAAAATATGGCGTGCCCTGTACTTGTGGGGAGACAAGTAAAATCAAGTAGGGGCAGATATCTAAATATCAGTAACCCTGCCAAGGTGCTGCGGTTGCAATGCGAAATTGTTTATGTAACGGGTGCAAAAAAATCAAAGGTTAAAGCTTAATGATGACACTAGGTTGTTAAACAATAAAAACATTTCAGTGGTTTTGTTTTTAGCTTGTATGCATGTCTCTCTTTCCCTCGCGCGCTTTCTCTCTCTTTCGTACTTCTCTCTTACTTATCTGGCCCTGTCGGTGGGGCATTAGAATACGCCGACTGCCCTCCCTGCAGAGGGTAAAAGGCCCTCAATGGGGATCCTGGATATGACCTTAAACTATATCCAGTGGTGAGGCCCCAGCTTGTGGGCTTTGAGGAGTGTGGAGCCACCCTTTAATTACCATTGCTCCCAGGTCCACTGTGACCCGGAGTGGTAGTACCTGTTAGGGTCGCAACTATGGGTTAAATAGAAACCGACGTGAAAACAACAAATATATTCTATTAAAAAAAAAGATTTCTTCAAAATCTTTGGATTCGGCATTAAATAACCCGGAAAGGGTTGATATGCCGTAAAACAAAAACAACCAACCAACCAACTCTTACTTATATCTCTTTTTCTTTCTCTTTTAATGAGGGAAGAATTGTTATTGTATTAAACAGTTTCGTTGCGAGTGTCTTGGAACACAGAATCACCGGGGTTAAAATGCTTCTTAATTGTCGAAATAATTAGAATCCTGATTTTTATGAGAACATGTTTGTTGTTTTGTGAAAGCATTGAGCAAACAGTTCATATCAACAATGCTGATTAAGCCCTGCATGAGATGATACCGATTGAAGAAACGTAGACAATCTCATGAGCAGAGATATCCGACGTCAAATCCATCCTATGTATCCTTTGAGACATGAAACGTTCGAATTATCTATGTGCATATTGTTTATTCACCGTGCAATGAGCCATCACCATTTCAAGAAACGTAACCACGACAAAGCAAGTAACTCTTTTTGTATCCCAGGAAGTGTTTAGTGCAGTTACTTGAGCAAACATTACTTAGTGAAAGTGCACCATTCGTCACTTATCAAACATCACTTAGAGAAAGTGCACAATACCGACGAGATCTTATTTGTGTGACGAATTTTATGTAATTTGGAATATTTAGGCAGGGTTTACTTGTACAGAAAAAGTATCTTCATGCCAGGTTATTTGGACAAATCCGTGTACACATTCCAGGATAGAATCTTTATTTTAAATTCGCTTAAAATCAATTATATAATTTTTAATAAAAAATCATTTAAAATTAAAGTTTTTACTTGCTCTTAAGATAATTATTTCATATTTTGTTTGTTATTCAACATAGTTTATATGAGCGCGTGGGAAAATTTTAGCAGCATCGAAAGATAGCTGGCTTGTTAAGAGATTAGCAGCAGCAATAGTCACCGATAAAAGTGCATAGGACAATTACGAACAAGGAAGTGCGAACAAAAACAAGGCCGATAGCCATTAGTCGCGTGCTCTCGTGTAATGAATGAATGCCATGAAATTCTTAAAGATAAACTAAAATGACCGAAAAATAGGCTGAAATGACTTAAATAAATAAAAAGTAAATGACTTATAATGACTTTAATGAACTTAAGGATGAATTGATGACCTTAAGAATGACTTGAATGCTTAAAAAATAACTGAAATCCTTCAAAAACAACTTGAATGATCTGGAGAATGACTTGAATGGCTTTGAGACTGACTGGTTGTAAAGTGGGTGATCATTTTACATTAAATTCATACAAAAAAGTGATCCCCCACTGTATATCACAAAAATTATTTGATTTAGGGAATTTGAAACGTTATTTTCGTATTCAGGAACCCCGAAAACCAATAAATAGTGTTATAATAAACATAAAACGAAATAAAAATTACGTGTGTTAAGGACCGACCGACCGACCGACCGACCGACTTATAGAGTTACTTGCACACGATTAAAACACTATTCTGTGGTATGCATTTAAAAAAATGTCAGTCGGTCGGCCGGTCCGTAACACATTTACTTATTAGTTACAAACAATGCAGCATCGGTTAAGAACAGATGGTATTTATTTGCTCCCCCACCGAGCAAATTAGGCACAAGGCCAATTTTTAATGTGAGGAGTGAAGGGAGGGGGAAGGGAAAAGGGGACCAGCTCCCGAGAGGTGGGAAATAGGAGCTGGTTAAAGGTCAGGCATGTGGGGTTGCCCCCACATCTGGTCTTTGCTAGTCATAGCTAGTCATAGCTTGCAGTATCTGCCGGAACAGATGGTATTTATTTGCTCCCCCACCGAGCAAATAAGGCACAAGGCCAATTTTTAATGTGAGGAGTGAAGGGAGGGGGAAGGAAAAAAGGGGACCAGCTCTCGAGAGGTGGGAAATGGGAGTTGGTTAAAGATCAGGTGTGTGGGGTTGCCCCCACATCTGGTCTTTGCTTGCAGTATCTGCCGGAACAGATGGTATTTATTTGCTCCCCCACCGAGCAAATTAGGCACAAGGCCAATTTTTAATGTGAGGAGTGAAGGGAGGGGGAAGGGAAAAAGGGGACCAGCTCCCGAGAGGTGGGAAATGGGAGCTGGTTAAAGGTCAGGCATGTGGGGTTGCCCCCACATCTGGTCTTTGCTAGTCAAAGCTTGCAGTATCTGCCGGAACAGATGGTATTTATTTGCTCCCCCACCGAGCAAATTGGGCACAAGGCCGATTTTTAATGTGAGGAGTGAAGGGGAAATGGGGACCAACTCCCCGGGGAGTAGGGGAGCTGGATAGTGACAATTGGTATGAAGGGTGGCCCGTACATTGACCAAGGTCTTATATGTGGGGTCGTCCCCACATATGGTCTTTGCTTGCAGTATCTGCCGGAACAGATGGTATTTATTTGCTCCCCCACCGAGCAAATTAGGCACAAGGCCGATTTTTAATGTGAGGAGTGAAGGGGGGGGAGGGAAAAAGGGGACCAGCTCCCGAGAGGTGGGAAATGGGCGCTGGTTAATGGTCAGGCATGTGGGGTTGCCCCCACATCTGGTCTTTGCTAGTCATAGCTTGCAGCATCTGCCGGAACAGATGGTATTTATTTGCTCCCCCACCGAGCAAATTAGGCACAAGGCCGATTTTTAATGTGAGGAGTGAAGGGAGGGGGAAGGGGAAAAGGGACCAGCTCCCGAGGGGTGGGAAATGGGAGCTGGTTAAAGGTCAGGCATGTGGGGTTGCCCCCACATCTGGTCTTTGCTAGTCATAGCTAGTCATAGCTTGCAGTATCTGCCGGAACAGATGGTATTTATTTGCTCCCCCACCGAGCAAATTAGGCACAAGGCCGATTTTTAATGTGAGGAGTGAAGGGAGGGGGAAGGGAAAAGGGGCCCAGCTCCCGAGAGGTGGGAAATAGGAGCTGGTTAAAGGTCAGGCATGTGGGGTTGCCCCCACATCTGGTCTTTGCTAGTCATAGCTAGTCATAGCTAGTCATAGCTTGCAGTATCTGCCGGAACAGATGGTATTTATTTGCTCCCCCACCGAGCAAATTAGGCACAAGGCCAATTTTTAATGTGAGGAGTGAAGGGAGGGGGAAGGAAAAAAGGGGACCAGCTCTCGAGAGGTGGGAAATGGGAGTTGGTTAAAGATCAGGTGTGTGGGGTTGCCCCCACATCTGGTCTTTGCTTGCAGTATCTGCCGGAACAGATGGTATTTATTTGCTCCCCCACCGAGCAAATTAGGCACAAGGCCAATTTTTAATGTGAGGACTGAAGGGAGGGGGAAGGGAAAAAGGGGACCAGCTCCCGAGAGGTGGGAAATGGGAGCTGGTTAAAGGTCAGGCATGTGGGGTTGCCCCCACATCTGGTCTTTGCTAGTCAAAGCTTGCAGTATCTGCCGGAACAGATGGTATTTATTTGCTCCCCCACCGAGCAAATTGGGCACAAGGCCGATTTTTAATGTGAGGAGTGAAGGGGAAATGGGGACCAACTCCCCGGGGAGTAGGGGAGCTGGATAGTGACAATTGGTATGAAGGGTGGCCCGTACATTGACCAAGGTCTTATATGTGGGGTCGTCCCCACATATGGTCTTTGCTTGCAGTATCTGCCGGAACAGATGGTATTTATTTGCTCCCCCACCGAGCAAATTAGGCACAAGGCCGATTTTTAATGTGAGGAGTGAAGGGGGGGAGGGAAAAAGGGGACCAGCTCCCGAGAGGTGGGAAATGGGCGCTGGTTAATGGTCAGGCATGTGGGGTTGCCCCCACATCTGGTCTTTGCTAGTCATAGCTTGCAGTATCTGCCGGAACAGATGGTATTTATTTGCTCCCCCACCGAGCAAATTAGGCACAAGGCCAATTTTTAATGTGAGGAGTGAAGGGAGGGGGAAGGAAAAAAGGGGACCAGCTCTCGAGAGGTGGGAAATGGGAGTTGGTTAAAGATCAGGTGTGTGGGGTTGCCCCCACATCTGGTCTTTGCTTGCAGTATCTGCCGGAACAGATGGTATTTATTTGCTCCCCCACCGAGCAAATTAGGCACAAGGCCAATTTTTAATGTGAGGAGTGAAGGGAGGGGGAAGGGAAAAAGGGGACCAGCTCCCGAGAGGTGGGAAATGGGAGCTGGTTAAAGGTCAGGCATGTGGGGTTGCCCCCACATCTGGTCTTTGCTAGTCAAAGCTTGCAGTATCTGCCGGAACAGATGGTATTTATTTGCTCCCCCACCGAGCAAATTGGGCACAAGGCCGATTTTTAATGTTTGGAGTGAAGGGGAAATGGGGACCAACTCCCCGGGGAGTAGGGGAGCTGGATAGTGACAATTGGTATGAAGGGTGGCCCGTACATTGACCAAGGTCTTATATGTGGGGTCGTCCCCACATATGGTCTTTGCTTGCAGTATCTGCCGGAACAGATGGTATTTATTTGCTCCCCCACCGAGCAAATTAGGCACAAGGCCGATTTTTAATGTGAGGAGTGAAGGGGGGGGGAAAAGGGGACCAGCTCCCGAGAGGTGGGAAATGGGCGCTGGTTAATGGTCAGGCATGTGGGGTTGCCCCCACATCTGGTCTTTGCTAGTCATATCTTGCAGCATCTGCCGGAACAGATGGTATTTATTTGCTCCCCCACCGAGCAAATTAGGCACAAGGCCGATTTTTAATGTGAGGAGTGAAGGGAGGGGGAAGGGGAAAAGGGACCAGCTCCCGAGGGGTGGGAAATGGGAGCTGGTTAAAGATCAGGCATGTGGGGTTGCCCCCACATCTGGTCTTTGCTAGTCATAGCTAGTCATAGCTTGCAGTATCTGCCGGAACAGATGGTATTTATTTGCTCCCCCACCGAGCAAATTAGGCACAAGGCCGATTTTTAATGTAAGGAGTGAAGGGAGGGGGAAGGGAAAAGGGGACCAGCTCCCGAGAGGTGGGAAATAGGAGCTGGTTAAAGGTCAGGCATGTGGGGTTGCCCCCACATCTGGTCTTTGCTAGTCATAGCTAGTCATAGCTTGCAGTATCTGCCGGAACAGATGGTATTTGTTTGCTCCCCCACCGAGCAAATTAGGCACAAGGCCAATTTTTAATGTGAGGAGTGAAGGGAGGGGGAAGGAAAAAAGGGGACCAGCTCTCGAGAGGTGGGAAATGGGAGTTGGTTAAAGATCAGGTGTGTGGGGTTGCCCCCACATCTGGTCTTTGCTTGCAGTATCTGCCGGAACAGATGGTATTTATTTGCTCCCCCACCGAGCAAATTAGGCACAAGGCCAATTTTTAATGTGAGGAGTGAAGGGAGGGGGAAGGGAAAAAGGGGACCAGCTCCCGAGAGGTGGGAAATGGGAGCTGGTTAAAGGTCAGGCATGTGGGGTTGCCCCCACATCTGGTCTTTTCTAGTCAAAGCTTGCAGTATCTTCCGGAACAGATGGTATTTATTTGCTCCCCCACCGAGCAAATTGGGCACAAGGCCGATTTTTAATGTGAGGAGTGAAGGGGAAATGGGGACCAACTCCCCGGGGAGTAGGGGAGCTTGATAGTGACAATTGGTATGAAGGGTGGCCCGTACATTGACCAAGGTCTTATATGTGGGGTCGTCCCCACATATGGTCTTTGCTTGCAGTATCTGCCGGAACAGATGGTATTTATTTGCTCCCCCACCGAGCAAATTAGGCACAAGGCCGATTTTTAATGTGAGGATAAGGGGGGGGGGAGGGAAAAAGGGGACCAGCTCCCGAGAGGTGGGAAATCGGCGCTGGTTAATGGTCAGGCATGTGGGGTTGCCCCCACATCTGGTCTTTGCTAGTCATAGCTTGCAGCATCTGCCGGAACAGATGGTATTTATTTGCTCCCCCACCGAGCAAATTAGGCACAAGGCCGATTTTTAATGTGAGGAGTGAAGGGAGGGGGAAGGGGAAAAGGGACCAGCTCCCGAGGGGTGGGAAATGGGAGCTGGTTAAAGGTCAGGCATGTGGGGTTGCCCCCACATCTGGTCTTTGCTAGTCATAGCTAGTCATAGCTTGCAGTATCTGCCGGAACAGATGGTATTTATTTGCTCCCCCACCGAGCAAATTAGGCACAAGGCACATTTTTAATGTGAGGAGTAAAGGGAGGGGGAGGGAAAAAGGGGACCAGCTCCCGAGAGGTGGGAAATGGGAGCTGGTTTAAGGTTAGGTATGTGGGGTTGCCCCCACATCTGGTTTTTGCTAGTCATAGCTTGCAGTATCTGCCGGAACAGATACTACACTTTGATGGTATTTATTTGCTCCCCCACCGAGCAAATTAGGCACAAGGCCGATTTTTAATGTGAGGAGTGAAGGGAGGGGGAAGGGAAAAAGGGGACCAGCTCCCGAGAGGTGGGAAATGGGAGCTGGTTAATGGTCAGGCATGTGGGGTTGCCCCCACATCTGGTCTTTGCTAGTCATAGCTAGTCATAGCTTGCAGTATCTGCCTGAACAGATGGTATTTATTTGCTCCCCCACCGAGCAAATTAGGCACAAGGCCGATTTTTAATGTGAGGAGTGAAGGGAGGGGGGAAGGGAAAAAGGGGACCAGCTCCCGAGAGGTGGGAAATGGGAGCTGGTTAATGGTAAGGCATGTGGGGTTGCCCCCACATCTGGTCTTTGCTAGTAATAGCTAGTCCTAGCTTGCAGTATCTGCCGGGACAGATACTACACTTTGATGGTATTTATTTGCTCCCCCACCGAGCAAATTAGGCACAAGGCCGATTTTTAATGTGAGGAGTGAAGGGAGGGGGAAGGGAAAAAGGGGACCAGCTCCCGAGAGGTGGGAAATGGGAGCTGGTTAATGGTCAGGCATGTGGGGTTGCCCCCACATCTGGTCTTTGCTAGTAATAGCTAGTCCTAGCTTGCAGTATCTGCCGGGACAGATACTACACTTTGATGGTATTTATTTGCTCCCCCACCGAGCAAATTAGGCACAAGGCCGATTTTTAATGTGAGGAGTGAAGGGAGGGGGAAGGGAAAAAGGGGACCAGCTCCCGAGAGGTGGGAAATGGGAGCTGGTTAATGGTCAGGCATGTGGGGTTGCCCCCACATCTGGTCTTTGCTAGTCATAGCTAGTCATAGCTTGCAGTATCTGCCTGAGCAGATGGTATTTATTTGCTCCCCCACTGAGCAAATTAGGCACAAGGCCGATTTTAATGTGAGGTAAAAACCAGCTCCCCTAAAAGTAGGCAAAAAAGGGTACTCTGGTTACCAAAAATAATAATTTTCCCAGTATAGAGGGTTTCCCCTCCATTGACTGGTACAAATTATCTTAAGTGCAGCATCTGCCTGAACAGATGGTATTTATTTGCTCCCCCACCGAGCAAATTAGGCACAAAGCCAATTTTTAATGTGAGGAGTGAAGGGAGGGGGAAGGGAAAAAGGGACCAGCTCCCGAGAGGTGGGAAATGGGAGCTGGTTAATGGTCAGGCATGTGGGGTTGCCCCCACATCTGGTCTTTGCTAGTCATAGCTAGTCATAGCTTGCAGCATCTGCCTGAACAGATGGTATTTATTTGCTCCCCCACTTAGCAAATTAGGCACAAGGCCGTTTTTAATGTGAGGTAAAAACCAGCTCCCCTAAAAGTAGGCAAAAAGGGGGCACTCTGGTTACCAAAAATAATAATTGTCCCAGTATAGAGGGTTTCCCCTCCATTGACTGGTACAAATTATCTTAAGTGCAGTATCTGCCGGAACAGATGGTGTTTATTTGCTCCCCCACTGAGCAAATTAGGCACAAGGCCGTTTTTAATGTGAGGTAAAAACCAGCTCCCCTAAAATGGGTCACTCTGGTTACCAAAAATAATAATTGTCCCAGTATAGAGGGTTTCCCCTCCATTGACTGGTACAAATTATCTTAAGTGCAGTATCTGCCGGAACAGATGGTATTTATTTGCTCCCCCACTGAGCAAATTAGGCACAAGGCCATTTTTAATGTGAGGTAAAAACCAGTTCCCCTAAAAGTAGGCAAAAAGGGGGCACTCTGGTTTCCAAAAATAATAATTGTCCCAGTATAGAGGGTTTCCCCTCCATTGACTGGTACAAATTATCTTAAGTGCAGTATCTGCCGGAACAGATGGTGTTTATTTGCTCCCCCACTGAGCAAATTAGGCACAAGGCCGTTTTTAATGTGAGGTAAAAACCAGCTCCCCTAAAAGGGTCACTCTGGTTACCAAAAATAATAATTGTCCCAGTATAGAGGGTTTCCCCTCCATTGACTGGTACAAATTATCTTAAGTGCAGTATCTGCCGGAACAGATGGTATTTATTTGCTCCCCCACTGAGCAAATTAGGCACAAGGCCATTTTTAATGTGAGGTAAAAACCAGCTCCCCTAAAAGTAGGCAAAAAGGGGGCACTCTGGTTACCAAAAATAATAATTGTCCCAGTATAGAGGGTTTCCCCTCCATTGACTGGTACAAATTATCTTAAGTGCAGCATCTGCCGGAACAGATGGTATTTATTTGCTCCCCCACTGAGCAAATTAGGCACAAGGCCGTTTTTAATGTGAGGTTAAAACCAGCTCCCCTAAAAGTAGGCAAAAAGGGGGCACTCTGGTTACCAAAAATAATAATTGTCCCAGTATAGAGGGCTTCCCCTATACTGACCGGTACAAATTATCTTAAGTGTAGTATCTGCCGGAACAGATGGTATTTATTTGCTCCCCCACCGAGCAAATTAGGCACAAGGCCGATTTTTAATGTGAGGAGTGAAGGGAGGGGGAAGGGAAAAAGGGGACCAGCTCCCGAGAGGTGGGAAATGGGAGCTGGTTAATGGTCAGGCATGTGGGGTTGCCCCCACATCTGGTCTTTGCTAGTCATAGCTGCAGTATCTGCCGGAAGAGATGGTATTTATTTGCTCCCCCACTGAGCAAATTAGGCACAAGGCCGTTTTTAATGTGAGGTAAAAACCAGCTCCCCTAAAAGGGGTCACTCTGGTTACCAAAAATAATAATTGTCCCAGTATAGAGGGTTTCCCCTCCATTGACTGGTACAAATTATCTTAAGTGCAGTATCTGCCGGAACAGATAGTATTTATTTGCTCCCCCACCAAGCAAATTAGGCACAAGGCCGATTTTTAATGTGAGGAGTGAAGGGAGGGGGAAGGGAAAAAGGGGACCAGCTCCCGAGAGGTGGGAAATGGGAGCTGGTTAAAATTCAGGCATGTGGGGTTGCCCCCACATCTGGTCTTTGCTAGTCATAGCTAGTCATAGCTTGCAGTATCTGCCGGAACAGATACTACACTTTGATCTTAGCCATGTGGCCAACGAAAAGTTACATTTTGGACAAGTTTCAGAAAAGTCTAATTGATAGGTAAAACATTTATGGAGGAAACAGTGTGATTATTTGCAATTTTGGTACATTTTTACCCCCTTATGAGCCTCTTGGAATGCTGAATATCAGTTACAATGGACAAACTATGCAGTTTTACACCGTAACACATGTATATTTGACTTCAGCACCATGGGAGAGAACTATATAGATATACATTTTTTTTTACACAGTGATCACCACTTATCAAGGCCCGGAAGCCACTCAGGAATAAGGGTTATTGCAAGTACAAGTACAAACGGTGCAGTTTCACACCTTAACACATGTATTTTTACATTCAGCAACATGCGGAACCACTATATAGACATATCAAGTTTTTGTTGAGAAATATGAGAAACGCGCCAGAAGAAAGGGCGTTTTCAGTACAAAACATCCCAGTGGGATGCAAACCAGACGTTTACCAGGATCACTCATACTGAATTTATATTAAGTACAATGCCCTCCACATTTTGGGCTAGTTTCAGAAAAATCTAATGGATGGATCAAATGTCACGGGGCAAAAAGTGTCATTTTGGGCCATTTTTTATCGCTTTTGAGATGGAGTGCTTTGCATGCGACTAAAAATGCCTTAGCATGGAAGGGTTTTCCCTTCCATTGCCAAGGAACAGTTACAAACGTAAGTACAGCATCTATTAAGAACAGATACTACACTTTGGTATTTATTTGCTCCCCCACTGAGCAAATTAGGCACAACGCCGATTTTTAAAGTGAGGAGTGAAGGGGAAATGGGGACCAACTCCTCGGGGAGTAGGGAAGGGGGCTAGTGACAATTAGTAATAAGGGTTGCCCCTACATTGGCCAAGGTCTTATCTGTGGGGTCGCCCCCACATAGGGTCTTTGCTTGCAGTATCTGCCCCGGCAGATACTAAACTTTGATCTTAGCTATGTGGCCAAGGAAACTTTACAAACATAAATACAGCATGTAGTAAGACAGATACTCAATTTGATCTTGGCCAAAAGGCCAAGACAAGCTTACAAAGCTAAGAACAGCATCTATTAACAACAGACCTTTGATCTTAACCAAAAAGGCCAAGCACAAAAGTGTTATAGACAGACCGACCGACCAACGGACCGACGGAGTGACTTATAGAGTCGCTTGCACGCGAGTAAAAAGGAAATCAGGAAAAAAAAAAACACCACGTGCTCGGAGGGAGACCAAAATCTACGTCGAAGAAGAAAATGGATATGTGGTCGGAGAAGAAACGTGTTCGGTGAGCTAGATGGACGAAAGAAGCAAGATACTTTTAAAGTGATGTCAAGACGGGAAAGTGTGATAAATACTTTGTTAAAACAGAAAAAATGTGGACTCGGATTTTCATTTATTTCTTCACTTTTTTATTTTTATTTATTACTAAAGACAAGTGTAACTTCATGTAATGTTACATAATACTTATTTTGGTAGACGTGACCAGGCATTTACTCATAAAAGGGACAATATAAAGAAAGAAGAAAGAAAAACAAACGTTTTTACGGAAAAATGCAACTGCAAAAGAAATTCGCCCGAGAGTGCAAAACTTTGAAATAAAAAGAATAGGATATTGCACAAGTTGGTGAGTCACTTGTTTGCTTTTTTCTGCTAATTTTCGAATTTTTCTTTGTCTTTTCAGTAATATTTACTTGTTTTGGGGAGACGTTGGTTATGCATAAGGAATATTGTTTCATACTCATTTTAACATAACAAATAGCTTGTATTGTTTTAGAGACGAATTTACAACTCATTTTGACTGGAACAAATTTTTGAAGTTTGTTTTTGGACTTGTTTTTTAAACTCCTGTTTTATTGTTATGAATTACTAAAGTTTAAAATTAAAAGAAAAATGGTGGATATTTTGCAAAATTGGAATAAATGTTTAAACAATTATAACGTGTGAAAAGCAAATATAAGTACTAAAGTAAGTCCTAAGAAGTTACAATAAGTGTAACTTTATTTCTATAAAGAGTAGTAATTATATTTTAAGCTTATGGGTTGTTTATAATTTACTGTTAATCCTGGCATTGTGAAAAATGATTAAATATCAACATGTATTTATTTTTATTCATTTATTTTTATTTATTTATTTTTTTACAAAGAACCTGAAAAAATGCACGTTCTTTTTAGCTGAGCAACTTACAAATACTTTTATTTTATTTGCGAACTTTTCACCGGGTCTTGTGCTTTTGTTTGTCGTTATTTTACTGTTTGTCGATTTAGATAAATACATAAGACTGGAATATTAAAACCTAAGTAGTTTTAATTTTGAAATAAAGCAAGACTGCATGACGTCAGATAGGACACTTGACATGAAGGAAATTATTTTTTAACTTAAACTCTTTATGACGATAAGGGGCTACAGCTTGCATTGTCGTTATTGTAGAAATATAAATGCCTACTATATATTTGGGATGCGCGCAGTCCTCGATTATAGAAATAGAAGATGTAAACAGCGACAATTTTTTCCTGTAGAATTCGGATAGCGTATCAAATTTCCAGAGTATGTACGTGAACTTATCATCGGAAGTGAGTCATTACACTTTTGTTGATCGGTTCACAAACAAAGCAGCTAAGAGAATAAGGGAATAAATAGTAGTGAATGAGTATACAGTGTTCGAATTAGGTGCTTCATGATAACGTTAAACTTTACTGTGACACGAAAAAGAGAAAATGCAATAAGTGTTGTATAATGTTGATTAAAACGGACGTCTTTTCAATTATTAAATCATTCCTCTCTGATAAGTTTATTAGAGTATTCGTTCATAGGCAAAAATAAGAAGCTCACAGTATTAGTGCTAGAGTTCATTACGGGTCCAGCTAGGCCCAACTCTCTTCCTGATATACATCAATGATCCCGCAAATCATATACTAAGATCATTTTTAGAACTTTATGTTGACGGCACTACCATCTATAGCCGTAAATGACCAAACTCCTCTTGATTCTCTCCCTTCTGATCTAAAGCACGTGGTGCAATAAGGAAAGGGGTAGCTGTTTTATTTTGATGCATCTAAAACTAAGCTTCTATCGTTACATCATAAACGCTTTGATACCAGTTTGGCATCAATTAAAATATGGCTCTCGTCTGTGAGAGGCTCAATGTTCTCACAAGTTTCTAGGCCTTACCTTCACTGCTGATTTGAGATGGAACACGTGCATCAAAATCTTACCAAGGCTGCTGAAAAAATGGTGGGATCGGACTACCGCTAGAGTAAATATTTCACTGCTGATGCAGTTTTCTACCTGTATAAGAGCCAAGTACCTTAAATGATGAATTACTGTTTCCACATCTTAGCAGGAGCTGCTAGAAAAACCTTACCCGCCTTAGCAAATTGACTTTGTAGCCTAGTGGATGCCCTTTTCTCTTCCCTGCAATCTCTTTCCCACAGAAGAGACGTTGCGAGCCTATATTTTCCTTATCGTTATTTTTAGGGCAAGTGCTCGGCTGAGATCCAATCTATGGTCCCCCCTTGCCTGACTTTCACAAAAAACACTCGTCTAGATGAAACCACTATTAATAATTTGCCCCTTTATCTGCGCCTAAACCTAAACGTAGATTCAATAAACAAAGCTTCTTTCTTAGAACTACACGCCTGTCCCGTTTTCATGCTGTCCAACTGATTATAATAGGGTCGTCTTCAAGTTCTTAACGAGCCATTCCCTTAAGTTATCTGACTTAGCAAATTTCCACTACAAACGATTACTAGGATAGTCTCCCATTGACTACTGTACACTCATAAATCCCTCATCCTCGGGTGGCTTTTAGCTGGTGAGAAGTGATGACTCCTTTGTAAAAAAAAAGTGTTCTCTTGAACAATCTCATTTAAAGTTACTGAGCCATTCACAAATAAATGAGTTATAGGACTAGGAGCAATGCTATGATAACTAGTTTAGTAAAGGATTTCAAAAAAGTTTTAATCAAAAGAAAATTATTTGGGCAGTCAAGGTAAAAATCTATCAATGATCAAGGAGAGATATAAATGGTATGACTAATAGGATGTTGATAGAAACTGAAGGATTTACCTAAAGGGATGAGAAAAAAAGCTACGCGAAAAATAACACACAAAAAATATATACGTTTATATGCATCTTTAAGTTTTGAATAAACACATTTTGAAAAGTCACATCTGTTTCCTATTAGCTAACAATTATTTTTACAATAAAAATGTAGAGGACATTTATGATAAAAATATAATTTCTAGAGTTTTTAATTCATAGGATAATTATAATATAAAAGGTAGAATGACAAAAACTTTCAATAAATGAATTAGTAATATTTTTGTTTTCGCCTATTTAAAAATATTTAGTTGACATTAACAAAGTATTATCACGTAATCGTAATTACACGTTTTAGTTGTGTATTACAATTAATAACCTGTTGTCAGCATGCCAAAATGATTGCTGAGTATAGTTAAATTTATGTTTATTTCTGCATTAAATACTAATCCCTGTTAACCCTAATTGTATATCGAATGGATACCACAATACTTAGTTCGCAACACCTTATTATTATTAAGATCTATGCAAAATTTAAGCTTGAACGACTCAATAACTTTCGAATAGACATACAGATATACTTAGCAAAATATAATATAGATAGTATTACCCTTGAAACACATTCACAATTTATAAAGAGATATTATCATTAAAAGAACGTAGAATTTCCAGGGTGTTTTGCTAGTATAGATCGTTATTAATAGGCATCCAGTTTTGTCATTTGATATTTTATTTCAATTAAAATTTACATATTAACACGAATGCACGAGCTAACCATTCGTTCTCTGCTTTATTTCTTCAGCTACATAGTATTTCATCAAGTGATTTATAGTTTTACTTTTGTAGTCAAGCGTGTCATGCTTTTTCGCAATTCGGATACATCTTTCGTGAATTCGTGTATTTTTATACACATTGATTTTGGCACTTGCTTGTTTCAAAGATGGGGGGAGGCTGGGGTTATTTTGCTCGTTATTTATTTATTTTTTTTATTTCATTTTTTTTTTTTTTTTTGTAAAGTTTGGACATGTTCTCATTTCTTTGGTCGTTTGCCAAAAAAACAAAAAAAAAACAACAAAAACAATTTATAATCTATATGTTTCGCTTTGATTGTTGAAAGCAGCAAATATTCAATGGAACTACAATAAAGATATGATAAAGAAAAACAGCAAATGAATGATAGAACGTGCATAGGTTGATTTTTTTTTCTTTTTACTTACGTTCGCCCCTAAAAAGGCATATCCCCATTTAATCCTATTTAGAACCATGTCTAAGAAATATTAACAAGATGTTGGTTTACGTTACATTAAAACTTCTATATATAAGTCCAGCCAGTGGAGCAGGGGACAGGAAGGGTATTGCAAAGTCCAGATCTTCATGGAGATAAAATGTTAGAGTAGAAAGATTTTTGGAATTTTAGGGACTCAATATTATGTTGCTAAATTAGTTTGTCGGGGATCTGTTAGTCGGAGGAGGACAAGTGCAACGTGTTCATCAGAGCACATTCTATAAAAATACTTGTAAAACAGACGAAGAGATGCAACATTGCAGTGATGTGACAGGGGTTGAAGCTTAATTGATACAGTGGGCTTATTAAATTGAGGACTTTTTGGGGACCCTATCCAGGAGGGAGAGACTAATGGTAGATGCACCTGCCAAGATTTGGCGACAATACTTCATGCAATACGGTGAATGCTAGCCTTGTAGAGGTACAGGATATTCTCAGGTGCGAGTCATTTTCTAGCATGACAGGAGAAATTAAATAAAGTGTTTAATAAATAAAAACATTGACAAATAACTCCTCAGAAATGCAAGTGGGAAGAAAGACACAACCAATATTAAAAATGCGTTTATACATTATTTTATGTGGTTTCATTTCGATCATTGTTAAATATATTTGTGAATTGTTTACATGCAGATTGAAAATAAAAATTATTTTTATTCTACTGTTCTACTCTTAAGACTTATTCGAACAACGTTTCGGCCAATGTAAGCTTCGATTTTCTACAGCTGTAGTGTGACAAACTCGGAAATCTTTCTATCGAACTAGGGAATCTTACTGTTGAATTAGGAATCTGCACGGAATTTAAAACGGGACATTTTATTCAACCTATGTGGGTAGCATGCTCTCGTTCCATGGAACGAGGTAAAAAGTATAGTCAGGAACGGTGGAGAGCAGTATGTCTTAGAAAAGCAACGTATATACACATATATACGATCACCTACTATGCAGATCTAGTGCGTGTGTGCGTAAAATAATAATATATACATATGTGTGTGTCTGCGTGTGTGTATATATATATGCGTATGCATATATTTAATATAGATTTGTTGTTCGTCTCTACAAAATACCAATCAAAGTTTATGTTCAAACAAATCGAATTATATTCATCGAGGATAAAATCTAGCAAAGTATCATGCCAGAAACGTAACAAAGAAAGCAAACCGATGATTGAAATTTAAATTTCATTACTTCTTATATATACGCACTGTTACTGACAATATTCGCTGAAATTATGATGGTATCTCAGTTTGCTTAGCTTGAATAGGAAATAGTAATTCTAACGCATTTATCACAGTCTACAATCAGATTGGCAGCTCATTATACTAAACCACACTACATTTATGTGTCCGTTTTCTTTAACAAATTATATATAATTATAAAAGAAATGTACCTGCGTTATTTTCTCCTCTGCTGTGACCTAAACATTGAAAACCGTACGCAATATACAATGTTTTGATTATTCAATGCATCTTTTGTTCGTTAGATATGCTAGATATGTTTGATATGCTTGATATGTCACATGATAAAGACAATTTAAATGCGTTTTAATTTTTATCATAAGATGCATATTCTACCCTCAAATGCATGATTGTTATAGACCAAACACATTTTTTTATGTATATATATATATATATATATATATATATATATATATATATATATATATATATATATATATATATATATATATATACTAGCATTTCAGCTCGGCGTTGCACGGGTGTTTGGAGGTGTATGTTGAGCAAAAAAACAAGTGGTAGCAGGAAGGCAGGCTCGAACCCGTAAGGAGGAAGAAAATGGGAAAACGTGACGTCTTTGCTGTTACGACCACCGTCAAACCGGAAGTGACGTATGTTTTAATTAAGGCTAGACAATCAAAAAGAGGGGATGACTTTCGAAAATATCGGCAAAAAGAGCGACCCCCCCCCAGTAGAAAAGTGCCCAGTTGAAGGTGAAGATATTAAAGTTTTTAGCCAATTCTTCGATATTTGTCGTCTGAAAGGTCAAACATCAAAACGATACTGATCTTGTAAAATTCCATCGCCACTGTCGAAAGCTTTAGGCAGACAGACAAACATACATACATACATACAACCATACATACATACATTTATATATTGGTAACTCAAATTTTCGACCCAAACCGTTTAAAAAGCTTGCCTTATCTGGGATTAATTTGGTAGAGATCGCAGAGGTCATTTTTTTTTAAATTTGACCGCTATTTTAACCCCTTAACATTTATTGTTTTGAGCTCAAATCAATTTATTAAGTTAGATCCATGTCCAAGGAATCTATTTCTAAAATTTCAAGTGTTTATACCCTAAATTGTCGGAGGAGTTTTGTAGAGTTCTCAAAGGTCAATTCGTTGAAGTTCGACCCCTTAACAGTCACGTTTCTGCCCGAAAACGGATTACAAAGTTTTTCCCAAATCTCCATACCTTTATATCAAATTTCGAGTCTGTAGACTGAAAATTGACAGAGTTATTGCGTAGGGAAATGTACACAGACAGACAGACACACAGACAGACATACACTGTCACTTTTATAGATATATAGATACTAGCATTTCAGCCCGACGTTGCCCGAGTGTTTGGAGGTGTATATTGAGCAAAAGAAAAGTGGTAGTAGGAAGCTTGAACCCGTACCGCGTAGGAGGAAAAGAACGGGGAAAAAAACCTAACGTCTTTGCTGTTACAACCACCGTGAAATTGGAAGTGACTTATGTTTAAATTAAGGCTGGACAATCTAAAGGAGAGGATGACTTTCAAAAATATATGCGAAAAAGCGACCTCCCCCTGTAGAAAAGTGCCCAGTTCAAGGTGAAGATATTAATATTTTTAGCCAATTCTTGGGTATTTATCGTCTGAAAGGTCGGACTTCAAAACGATACTGATCTTGGTAAAATCCGTCGCCTCTGTCAAAAGTTTTAGGGAGACATGCAAATATACATACATGCATACATTTATATAATAGTAACTAAAAATTTTCAACCCCAACCGATTAAAAGGCTAGCCCTATCTCTGAATACCCTTTATGTAAAATTTTAAATGTTTAGACCAGAAATTGTCTGAGTAATTTGGTAGAAACCGCAAAGGTCAATTTTTTTACACTTTGACCCCTATTACAACCCCTTAACATTTATTGTTTTGGGCTCAATTCAAGTTATTATGTTAGATGCATGTCCAAGTAACCCATATCTAAAATTTCAAGTGTTTATACCCAAAATTGTCGGAGGAGTTGTGTAGAGTTCTCAGAGGTCAAATCGTTGAAGTTCGACCCCTTAACAGGCAAATTTCTGGCTGAAAATGAATTACGAAGATTTTTCGAAATCTCAGTACTCTGTACATAAAATTTCAATTCTGTAGACTAAAAATTGATAGTTATTGCGTAGGGAAATGTACACACACAGACACACAGACACGTGCACCTTTATATACTAGCATGAGTGCCCGGCATTGCCCGGGTGTTTTGAGGTGTATGTTGTTAAAAAAAGGTCAATTTTTGTAACTTTGACTCCTTAAAATTTATTGCTTAGGGCTCAAATGGAGTTATTAAGTTAGATACATATCCAAGGAATCTATATCTAAAATTTCAAGTGTTTAGACCCAAAATCGTCGAAGGAGTTTGGTAGAGTTCGCAAAAGTCAAATCGTTGAACTTTGACCCCTTAATCGCAAAATTTCTGCCCGAAAACCGATGACATTGATTTTCCCAAATCTCAGTACCCTGTATATCAAATTTGGAGTCTGTAGACTTAAAATTGACAGGTTATTGCGTGATGTACACACACAGACACACACAGACAGACACTTTCACTTTTACAGATATATAGATATATACATGTAATTTCGTTTGACAATCAGTCATTTGGTGGTGGAATATACATCACATAATAAAGATCAAAACGTATTTTAATTGTCCTAATCCTGTCCCATTGACAACTATGATTAATCCATAGGACAACATAACCACATATTTGTTTACATTGGATTTTTATCTCGCACTATTTTTCCTCTCTCTCTATCTGCATTTCTCTCTCTATTTCTTTATATATATGAATGTGTTTGCGGATTTTGTGTGTGTATGTGTGTGTGTCTATTTTCTGTTGCAAGTACAAATCAGAATGTTTGAATGTTTCGCTATATATGAAAACAGTAGGAAACAACATGATCTAGAGTTTATTTATATATAAAAAGGCAATTTCAAAAAGATTCAGCCGTCGCCATTTCTTTATTTATTGTTGCGAGCACAAGTCGGAATCTTTTTACTGTCCGCTATTAATAAAAACAGGAAAACAATAACAACTAGCATTTATAAAAAAATATATATCAAATATTTAACCGTCGTGATTTGTTCATATTTGTCTTTGCGAGCACAAAACAGAAACTTTTTTAAATGTTTCGCTACGAGGGGTGTGCAATAAGTAATGCCCCTGACCCACTTCCAGTTGTCTGATCTAGCTGATATTTTGCAGGTGCAATCATTAATATATCTCTGGGTTACGTGGCAAATTACAGCTCTGAACTAATTGCGGTTTCTGTTTTACAGGTGTTTGAACTGAGTCAGGTGTGAAATGGAGCCTGTTGAATGTCGAGCAGTGATCCGGTTTTTGCATTTGAAAGAACGCACACCACAGGAGACTTTTGATGAAAAGAAAGAAACTTATGGTGATAATGTCCCATCATATGACCTTTTAAAACGCTGGTATCGTGAATTCAAACATGTCCGGAAGTCTGTAGAAACAACTCCCAGGCCTGGACGCTCCACCTCCCTTCTGCTATTGATGAGACATCTGTCCGTCAAGTTGAGGCTGCCATTTTGGAAGATCGGCGCATTACTAATCGCCAAATAGCCCAAGATGTCAAGATTAGTACAGGGTCTCTGGAAACTATCATTCATTACCATTTGCATATGCATAATATGTCTTCCAGATGGATTCCCAGGTTGCTCACACCATTCCAGAAGCGAGAACGCGTCGAGTGCTCGAGGATGAATTTGGAGATGTTACCTCTTCCCAGCCATGAAGTTGTTTTTGAAAGGAAAGTTATTCCCAGATGATGCAGTCTTGATTTCTAAAATAACGTCGTGGTTGGAGGACCAACCTGTGGTGTTCTACAAAAACGATCTCCAGAGCTGCATCAAACGATGGGAGAAATGCATAACTCTGAGTCGTTACTATGTAGAGATAGACTAATAACTGTGTCAAGTTTCGTTGCTCTACTGCTATGGGAAGTGGGTCAGGGGCATTACTTATTGCACGGCTCTCGTATCTATAACAATGTAAAACAGTTACTTAACTTTATTATTTTTTATTAAAAAGCTTCAGCGCTTCTCATTTTTTTCATTCACTGTTGCGATCACAACTTTGAATCTGTCATAATGTGATGAAACAGTTCTGCGGTTTCGTGTGCTACAGGTTATAAGTTCTTGGTAAAAAAAAACCCTTCATGAAAATTCAGATTTATTTTTAGTAAACAAAAAAGAAAGAAGGTTTTTGCAGTGTTGCCAGCACGACAGATTACAAGAGGAAGCGAATTTACATGTTGAGTTCACTTTCGGTCGCCTCCTTATTTTGGTTTCCCCTGTTTGGCATTTAGTCATCACATATCATGAGCAATTGTTCTGACAAAGGGAAAATAATTGCTGTTTTCTTGGTCGACATAAATCCATCTTACACTTATCGTTTTTACCTTGAAATATTTTTTCAACTTACATCAAGTGGTTGTATGCCCAGTCCGCGACGATTTCAATTAAAAAGAATTCTTTCGGAGAACGCTTTTCGAAGGGGGACCAGAAATCGAAGATCAGTCGAACACCTAACATAGAAACATCGATAAAAAATATTTTCTTTTCTTTTTTTTTTGTAGGAATATGGGGATGAAAGAAAAATAGAAAAATTTAGCTCGCACTTGATTGCGACGTCGAATTTGTATAATGCCAAGGCAGGAAAGGAGGTCCTGAACGACAAATGTGACAGCAATACTCTATCTTGAGTTGAATCTACAAATTTCGAGAATAGAGAGAGAATAAATATAGATATATTTAAATGTCGTGGCAGCGAAAAGTGTCAGTTATGGCTTCATCATCATGGCATGTACTTCTGTAATAACTTTTCTTAATACAAATGGAATTGTCTCCTGTAGAACATCCGCAGCAGATATCATCTAGCTATAACAACTGCAACTAGTTTTCTAATTATCTATCTGCTTGAAACTAAACGTAAATTCAATGAACAAGATTCCTTTCCTATAACAAAACGTCTGCATAGCACAGCACCGCGGGGCTACTTCCCAGCTGACTATAATAAGGCCGTTTAAAGTATAATGTAAACAAGTACCTGTTGAGCCGTCTTTTTAAATAAATATTACCCAACTCCCACAATTACCTATTACTAGGATATGGTCTTGTCAGTTAGCTAATTTTTATTAATCCTTATCCCCAATTGGTATTTGGGTCTTGATAAGCGATAACTCCTCCCTAGAAAAAGGATAAAAATGTTGCTAATTCTATTTCTGTATTTCTCTTAATTATGACATATAATTAAAGGAATCCAAGAGTATTAGGAACTCACTGTATCAGTAGAATTATCCAATCATTGTTTCTGTGATTTAAACAATGGATGTGATATTAGCATTCCGTTTTAGGTCTCGGTCGAAAAATGTTCTTAGGAGCTTGTTATAGCGAACGGTTAACACGACGAGAGGATAATTCATTTCAACTGAGGCAGAACTCGTTTTATTTTTTCTTAAACTCGATATGGCATTTTCTCCAATAAGGAATCTCGTCAACAATTTACAAGTGTCGGCCAAATTTAGTGCGAAATAATAGCGCTTTGCCAAAACTCATAGATTTATTCATAACTTTGCGATTTGTAGATTTTTTTTTACCCCTGCAATGCAGTAATCTCACATTACACCCGAGGTCTTCTGGGGTCGTTTGTACCGAACACACAGGCCAGCAAAGCTGACTTAACCCAAACAACACGAAATTTGAAAAACAACCAATAATCATGGTTTCTAGGATACGTTTATCGATATCTATTATTCTAGCCCGGTCAAATGGCCAGTTTTTTTAAAAATATGTTTCGTATATTCATTTTTGTTTTTACTAGTGAGTAATCATGTATCATAACCTTGGGCGATGTTAGAGTGTGGGTTAAACTGATTTGTGGTTTGACTGGTTTGACAGTGTTCGCTGTCACGAGACGAACGGAAAAATCGGTTGAAAAAAATAGTTGATTTTCTAAGGAGGCGGATCGACAAGTATTTGTTTACATAAGACTATAAAACAACCATTTAGTTGTCGGTTAAGAAGTAGACGCGTAGTATCTTAACATATGCGATGCTCTTGGAATCAAACTTTTCTCGTGGAATTTCCTTTATTTTAGAGAATGTTAGAGAGGAGGAGGAAAGAGTTATTTGTTGTGGTTGCGTCAATACGATTTTTTTACAGGGAAGGTCTTGCATGCGAGGCCAGCATCATCTCCCACCAGATAAGATTCTGTTCACTGTCGAGAGAAGAAAAAGTGTTTCGATGTGTACTTTGGCTTAATATGAGAGCAACACTCACTCTCAGGATGAATCCGGTTCTTATACTCGTAGAACATTGCATTAGGAGTCAGTTTTGGGTTTTTTTTTTTTAATTTATTCAGACACTCAGTTTACAACTGAACACATTTTACTTTACTGGCTTTAATTAATTCAGTCCGTATGAATCTGATAAATCTATTGTTTGCATTGGTTTCGCTGGTATTTTGTTAGTTAGAATATTTTATATAGTTACATCAGGTACTACAGGATAGTTCACATGAAGGTTGCCAACATCCTAAATTGAAGTGTTTCTGTAAAATAAGCTCGATTTTAACTTGGACATCTAGGTTGTGGGTCCGTGTTGTTAATCAATTAGCCGTGTACAAAAGAACAGTATTAAACTCCTTTATAAGACGCCACTGATAACGACAAACATTAAGACAGGGTCGTTTTGTAACGTTAACCCTAAGAAAAAATTAATGTACGCAATCCTTAGTTAAATGTAACACATATATTTGCGGAACAATTCAAACTTTTTATAACCAAAGTCAACTCTCTATCTTTCTCTCTTTTTCTCTCACACTATCTTTTCCTCCTCTCTATCTGTATCTTTCTCTCTCTCTCTCTCTCTCTCTCTCTCTCTTTATATATATATATATATGTGTGTGCGTTTGTGTGTATGTGTGTGTACCTATTGGCCGTTGCGAGCACAATTCGGAATCTTTGGAATGTTTCGCTATCTATAAAAACAGGAAGAAACAACACGAACTAAAGTTTATTTATGTATAAAAAGGCAATTTCAAAAAGATTCAACCGTCGTCATTTATTTATTTATTGTTGCGAGCACAAGTCGGAATCTTTTTACTGTCCGCTATAAAAATAGGAAAACAACTAAAGCTCATTTATAAAGAAAATGATATAAATACTTAACCGTCGTGATTTGTTCATGTTTGTCTTTCCGAGCACAAGACAAAAACTTTTTTAATGTTTCGTAATGTAAAACAAAGTAAAAAGTTAAACTTTATTATTTTTTCTTAAAAACCTTCAATATTTCTCATTTTATTTTCATTGTCTGTTGTGTGAATGTTTTATAATGTTTCGCTATTCCTGAAAATCCCGTTAGATGGGATTGAAATATTTGACTTTTCAAATGGAAACTTACGTTTATATTGTTTATAAAAACACTTTACAATACCCTAAAGAAATTGAAAATATTGCAAATATTTATAAATTTATGTCTAATTACTAGCATTAAATTATCATAAAAAATTACAAATATTTATAAATTAATGTCTTATTACTAGTATTAAATTATCATAAAAATTGCAAATATTTCTAATTTATGTCTAATTACTAGTATTAAGTTATCATAAAAAATTGCAAATATTTCTAATTTATGTCTAATTACTAGTATTAAATCATCATAAAAAATTGCAAATATTTCTAATTTATGTCTAATTACTAGTATTAAATCATCATAAAAAAGTGCAAATATTTCTAATTTATGTCTAATTACTAGTATTAAATCATCATAAAAAAGTGCAAATATTTCTAATTTATGTCTAATTACTAGTATTAAATCATCATAAAAAATTGCAAATATTTCTAATTTATGTCTAATTACTAGTATTAAATCATCATAAAAAAGTGCAAATATTTCTAATTTATGTCTAATTACTAGTATTAAATCATCATAAAAAATTGCAAATATTTCTAATTTATGTCTAATTACTAGTATTAAATCATCATAAAAAATTGCAAATATTTCTAATTTATGTCTAATTACTAGTATTAAATCATCATAAAAAAGTGCAAATATTTCTAATTTATGTCTAATTACTAGTATTAAATCATCATAAAAAAGTGCAAATATTTCTAATTTATGTCTAATTACTAGTATTAAATCATCATAAAAAAGTGCAAATATTTCTAATTTATGTCTAATTACTAGTATTAAATCATCATAAAAAAGTGCAAATATTTCTAATTTATGTCTAATTACTAGTATTAAATCATCATAAAAAATTGCAAATATTTCTAATTTATGTCTAATTACTAGTATTAAATCATCATAAAAAAGTGCAAATATTTCTAATTTATGTCTAATTACTAGTATTAAATCATCATAAAAAAGTGCAAATATTTATAAATTCATGTCTAATTATTAGTGTTAAATTATCATAAAAAATGCAAATATTTATAAATGGAAGTCTTATTACTAGTATTAAGTTATCATAAAAAATCGCAAATATGTATAAATGGATGTCTAATTACTAGTATTAAACTATCACAAAAAATGCAAATATTTATAAATTCATGTCTAATTACTAGTATTAAATCATAAAAAATTGCAAATATTTATAAATTGTGTAAAAATATATAATAACGAGTAACTTAATTCATATAGGAATCCTATAGACAATGTATTTATATTCCAATTTGTTTTCATGAATTTAAATACGTTATTTTTATTTAAAATACAAGTATCTTTGTATTACGTTCAGTAATTTGCTCTCATAACGGTGCTTCTGTCAAAATGATGTCGTATATTTAAGTAAGGCAATGTCATACTGAACAATAAGTGTTAAGTGGGTATGGTTTCACAAGTCAAACTCCAACGAGAAAAAAACGTCTGTATGGAACTATAGCAACCCGACCCTGCAGAGGCAGGTAGAGTTTTCATGTGTGCGATTTGTTTTATTCACGGTCACTCTTAACAAGGCAGATCGCCGCTTCGGCGTAAGAGGATACTATTTGGTATCATGGCTAGGAAGAAATAACAAAATGTTAGTTCACGTCACATTTAAACCTTCTGCATATTAATACAGTTAGGGAAGCAAATAGCAGGAAGGAAATTCCAAAGTCTAGCTGTTTTAGGGAAGAAACTGTTAGTTAGAAAGCTTTCTGGCATTTACTGACCTCGACAGTGAAGGGGTGTGATTTTGTTGCTAAACGAGTTTGTTGGAGATATGTACATCGAAAGGGGTACAATTGTTACGGGTACATCAGAGCATATTCCATTAAAATACATGTAAAACAGGAATAGAAATGCAACATTGCGACGATTGGACAGGGGTTGAAACTTAGTTGAAAAATTGAGACTATCAGCAATTATGTACGATTACTGTTCCAAATGTAATGCCTCCTATGTTTTGTTTCACATGAATAGATAAGAAGGGATTAAAAAGGTGTCATATTTATGCATTAACGGCCTGAAAATTCCATCTCTCTGTTGTAGATATTGACAGTGTGAGACGCTAATAAATCGACCCCTGTCATGGACGAGTGTAAGAAACACAAATAAACCATTTAATCCATGGCAAAAATATATTAAGAATAGTGGTGACTATGTAGAAAATAAATCGTAATTCCCAAAAGATCGCTCGTTTTATAAGTACAACTTTCGTCTTTGCAGCTCTTCAACTATTTTAGTAAATAAACTAGGTCGTTTTACTTTTAGAACAACTTGATGACAAAGCATACAAATACACAGCCATCGTTCCTTACTAGCAAAAGTGCATTAAAAATGATGGTGACTATGTAGAAAATAGATTCTGGAGAACAATAGGCCACTCGTTTTAATGGTATCTTTACCGTCTAACAATCATGAGAAGTTTATATCACATCTGAAAAAGCACAAGAAAATATCTTGATAATTCTACTGGTACTGTAAATTCCTAGATCCTTCTGGAGTCGTTTAACTTTATGTTATAACCGAGAGAAAACTAGAGGTAGAACTAACAGAAGTCATCGTTTATCAATAACCAAAGTGTATTGAGAATATTGGGAACTTTGTAGAACAATAGATTCTGGAGCACAATGGTCTGCTTGTTTTAATGGTGCCATATAACTGTTCGAGTTAAAAATATGTGAGTCTTTACCCTTGGAACGATCCTTGCACCCAAATAATCTGGTATGATCCAATACAGAAATTAACTGTTTATTCTTTTTGTGTTAGTTTTTACAATTCTTGTCTGTACCAAACTGTTAAAACGTTGAATAGAAAATCAAATATCCCATTAGCTAATAAAGGTAATTTATATAAATTTCTCTTGGTCTGGCTGTCTGTCCTTTCCAAGTTTCCCATGAAACTATTGAGCCACGTAGTCTTAAATTTTCTATGGGCATTGATTATGATGAGGTGCAGCGAACAAAGTATAATGGTACTCACTCAATACTAAATTAGTCACTAAAATATCACATTTACTCTAAATGTTTTCTACTTAGCGGATCTAACTGAAATTTTGTTTGGGTCTTTGTTCTGGTTAAATGTAGCGAACTAAGTATTATAATATAATTTCGATGCTCAGTTACGGATTAATAGTGATTAACAAACAATATAAACTACAATATAACATTTACTCAAGAGACATTCTCGAAAATACTCGGTTAATCCAACTGAAAATGTGCTTGGATCTTTATGATGAAGTGCAGCAAACTAAGTATTATGGTATAATTTTGATGAAGAGTAAAAATCAGATAAATAAGTATTAATAGAAATTAATCACTACAATACTATATTTTCTTTAGGAGTTTTTTTTTTTCGGAAACTACTAGCCGATCTGGCAATAACTGTGTATCGGCTTTTGTTATGATTATATGCAGCGTTTGATGCACTGCTATGCATTAATAAACAATTATAATACAAATTATAATAAAATAATAATAATAATAATAATAATAATAATAATAATAACTCTAATACAAAAATGAAAACACATTTAAGCATTTATTTATTTGCGTACCGTTATCCTCATCTTCATATTGGTTTTTGTTTCACCACGTTCCGGCCAACTCATCCTCTGGCCTTCCTCAGGTGATTACTGTGATGGAATAGGAATGATATGTCTCTTAACTGTATCCTGAGTAATTACTGCCTTCCATAGTTGTTGTAACCTCACGACATTTTGGCTAATTAGTTCTCTGGCCTGGTTTAGGTTGGATTGAAACCGCTATCTTCAGGCAATGCTCACCTGGAACCGTAAACATTCAACCCGTCTATGCACTATATTACTGAGGATACAGTTCCAAATTCATCATTCCGTAATCACCTGAAGAAGCCCAAAGGATGACTTGACCGAAACGGGACCAAACAATAACAACTATAAAGATGAGGATAAGAGTCCACAACTAAATAAATAAATACAAAACTTAATCATTTCAAAGAATTCCAATAAAATAATATTCAACAATCAATCTGGCATAAAGTACTCGTTCTAAGTCAACATTTCTTTGTTTTTATCAAACTTTTTGTAATTCTAGTTTGTTGTATATTTTTCTTACTTCCGATTTAACCGCTGTTAACTATTTAACACGTTTGCTTATAAATCTCTATTTATTTACTATTTAATAATTTTAATATATTTCTTTGTTAATCATTTCGTATTTTCTGCTTTAATTAAAAGACAAAGTTATGGAAAATTTGAATTAATTAGATTAGATTTTTCTGAGTATCAAACTTTCTGTTTTATGAGTTGAGCGTTTGAAATTTGAATTATTTTGAGTATTCGAATTATTGTGCCAATCTAAACTGTTATATAAGATCACGAGCGATGTAACGTCTGCTCGTCCTCAGATATGTCTTGTCGAATTGTGGAATATTTCGAGAATCTTGGAAGTTCGCAAAAACCTGTAGTGGATAATGTACTTGGTGACATTTAGTTGTCAGTTACATTCTTCTGAACGTTGAAGATTTAATTCCCGGTGTGAGCGACATTAAAAATACAATGGCCAATTATGTATGTTCTACCCAGTCATGGCTGACGGAACGCGAGCATGCTACCCAGCTTAGTAAAGGGTTCCATTTGAAATGTCTTGCGGATTCCAGAGCTTGATAGTTTGACCAGAAACACATGAATATGGGCGGCGGTTTGATCGGTTGAAAGGTTGTGATAAAACCACCAAGATTGAACATTAGTCCTAATTATCCAACATTAAGTCTGCATAGACTTTTTGTAACATGATCCCCGACAAATATTCTGTGAATCAACATTCCACTCAGTCGTTTATATTTGGCGGCATAAAGAAACTAACAGCTTGCACTTAAATCTCCGATCTGGCGTTTGTATCTTCTTTATTGCTGCTAAATCTAGATGATGCGGGAGTGTTGTTATTGCGGCTGAGGATAATACAGTGCGTAAAGAAAGAGTTATTGAAAACTGTACATCCTGTAGCTATGGTGTAATCAACAATGCCATTGGTTGTCGATTATAGCAAAACTATGAATAGATTCGCCCGATTGGACGTTTAGATATGCAAGTATGTTCAATATCTTGGATTGTTAAATGATCTTGTGTTGCACAGTTGTTGCAAGTTACTCTTCAGCAAGGTGTAGCACCTGTTAGCTTCCATCTGATATTTTAGAGGGTTAAAATGCAGTGGACAGATGAAGCTTCTCGGCGGTGGAGAGGGCAAATCACTTAAGGGAAGGAAACTCTAATTAAAAACGAAAGAAAACACGGAAAGAAAATGTCAATTAATGTGATTAAGAAATCTTCTAGTGAAGGTCATACAAGCACTCGCTTACAATTTATTATCAGCCAGCACGGAAATAATAATCTTTAGAAAACTATCATGAGATTTTCATATCAGTGCGCAATCTGGTCTAACCGGAAATAGCTTAAGATAATTCGAAATCTTTTAGCTAAGTTTTGATAATTGGTGTTATTTGGATGATTTATGATATTTTTCTCATCTTGAATGCTAGTCTTATAAGATTTCACATTATGTGAAAATAATACAAATGCGAATTACTTAAGCCTTCTACATCATTATGGCTGATGAAAGAGGAACGAGTTATTCTGCAGATAAAATAAAGTATATAACATTATTATGTTCTAATTTTTTTAATTAAAGATTGGCAATGTATATCATTACGACTATTGTTTTCATAGTTTCGCCCGATGTAACTGATGTATCCGAATAAAAATATATGCCTACGAATATGAGGAGTTTCAGATAGCGTTGCTTAAATTAAACAAAACAAACACACTTATTTATATTGTAGATGCTGTAACGAAAATAAAATAGCAGAATTGCACTTTATCGCGCCGGGAGTATATTATTTTTGAAGTGAGGCGGAAAAGTTACCCGAAAAAAAAAGAGGGGTCAACCCAAAATCAATATTCTAAACTAAATGTTATATTTGATTTGCACATTATGAAAAAACATTTTTATTTTGAAAATAATTATTTTTAAATATTCAATGTTAAATCTTATTTGTAAAGTTTAAATATAATACATTAAAAAACATTCAATGTTAAATCTTATTTGTAAAGTTTAAATATAATTAATTAAAAAACATTCAATGTTAAATCTTATTTGTAAAGTTTAAATATAATTAATTAAAAAACATTCAATGTTAAATCTTATTTGTAAAGTTTAAATATAATTAATTAAAAAACATTCAATGTTAAATCTTATTTGTAAAGTTTAAATATAATTAATTAAAAAACATTCAATGTTAAATCTTATTTGTAAAGTTTAAATATAATTAATTAAAAAACATTCAATGTTAAATCTTATTTGTAAAGTTTAAATATAATTAATTAAAAAACATTCAATGTTAAATCTTATTTGTAAAGTTTAAATATAATTAATTAAAAAACATTCAATGTTAAATCTTATTTGTAAAGTTTAAATATAATTAATTAAAAAATATTTTTGTTACATTGTGTACCATCGAAATAAAATTTAATAAATGTTTCCAATCTATGTATTTTTCTTCGATATGATACTTCGTTAATTTATTCAATTATTTGAACTACGGAAAAGGTTCGCTTAAGAATCATCACTAATTTTGGGATTGTATTCCAATTTCGCTTGTATTACTCTTCGAAAATGAAAACAAAAATGGCGAGTTAAAACGCATCAATAAATTTATAATATTTAAATAGCATATAGATACTTCTTTAATTAATATGCACACATCAAATTTGCGAATAAAATAAGTTGCATAAAATCACAGTTGTAAGTTACACTCTTCTGGCGGTTTAAGGTCAAATCCTTAGTGCGGGCGACACTCAAAATACAATTGTCAGTTAGTTAGAACGTCTATCCAGTCATGGGTGACGGAACGTTATAATTGTTCCTCGTGAATGTAATAAAGGGTTTGGATTCGAAATAACATGCAGATTCCCGAAGTCGACAAAAAGATTTCTGATACTCATACGATACATTAGAAGGAAGTCAGATGTTACATTAACCGAAACTTTGTACAAAAGTGCAGAACTGACATATTGCTACTCATCTCCTTCCATAATACTCCTGCAAATTATGTCACTGATAGTAACTCCTACTTCAAAGTTTGGGGTGAAAAAATTGAATAAGAAATTTTTTTTTAAATGACACTGAATATGCGAAAAGTAGTTGAAGGAAGCCAGATAGTAAGATTAATTAGCAAATAGATATGTCTACAATTAAAATTCAAATGTTAAATTTTCGAATAGAACAACAAGTTTAATACAACGTTAAGTCGATCATTTATTTTCTGAATGTTGCTGTGCGTCGTTTCATTGGTGGAAAACAAAAGGGCACACGGTAAATTCTCGTTAATAATCAGATTGAGATCATCTGCGTTTTGATAAACGAGATTCTCGTGCGGATTTCAATAAGACGCGACTCATTAATCTTCATTCAGCATTCGATCACAACGTGGTGTCGAACAACTAGTCGACTGGATAATAAAAATACCTCGTCCCTTGTGCCAGATGCAAGTAATTAAATGACTATATATAATTCGATTAGTACGACTTTAAGTTCAACCATTTGAAGCAGAGTTAACAGACAAGAACAGGGGTCAAGTATAGTCAAAGAAAGAAGTGGCGGTGTGTTTTAATAAAGATGTTATTATATGTGTAACATTTTCTCTGATCTATAATAAATCTGCTTTTTAATAAGCTTGTCAAGGCTTGAAAGCCACTCGAGTATAAATGATTATGTAAGGTGGCCGGTTATATAACAATGTGATCATACTTAATGCTAGAACTGGAATAGTGTTTGTTCATTAAGAAGATGGCTAAACAACTGACTTGTTTACATTACTCTTTAAAAAGACAGCTAGTGGTTAGTTTAAATAAAGTTGTCATAGAAGTAAAGACTTACTATGTGGCCAACATTTTTTATCAGCTGTAAAGCACTGGGGTATACATGTCTGTTAAGTGAAACTTAATGGGCTTAGAATTTATATATATATATGTATATATATATATATATATATATATATATATATTATTTCCACAGCTAAACAACGTCGCAGCTCACAAGGGTGATGGCAGACAACAAACCAGAAGTCCCCAAACTCGAGTTTTGCCCTTATTTAGGCTCATTAGTTAGACATATCCGAACTCAGGATTCGAAACCACGAGCCACTTGCATGCAAGGCGAGCGCTCTGCCACTTGAGTAAACTTGCCACAAACACAAAGAATGTCTATTAACTAACACAGATCAAGCAAACCGCGGCGAAGTCCGACTATGGAACGAACTTACTTCGACTTGAAAAAGGGATGTGGTCATCCAACCAAGCTATAGCCCAAGCCGATGTCTCAACAGTAGTAATTTTATACTCGCTAAGACAACGCCATCCAACAAGCTAACGTTGCGAGGAATGTGTGTATCTCCAAAGCTCTCATTTCTTTTGTAAGTTGCGACATTGTTTGTCTGTGGAAATAATTATATAATCCCTCACATTCTGAAAAGTTATATATATATATATATATATATATATATATATATATGTGTGTGTGTGTGTGTGTGTGTGTGTGTGTGTGTGAATATATATATATACATACTATTGCATATATATGTATAGAGAGAGAGAAAGAGAAAATTACCAAGGACAGAAAGGAACTAATCGTATTATATATATATATATATTTATATATATATGCATATATATGTGTGTGTGTGTGTGTGTGTGTGTGTGTGTGTTTGGATGAGATTGCGTGCACCACATAATCGAGTATATATATATGTATTTACACACACACATATATGCACACATACGCACACACACGCACACACATACACCCCCCCACACACACACATATATATATATATATATATATATATATATATATATATATATATATATATATATATATAGGTATGGGTTCGGTTTTCTCCTTTTATATCAGCAGTTAGATACTTAAGATAAGGAAAATACATATACATTTATATAATGTAATGCGTTAAAAATGTGTATGTATTATGTAATACAATTATAAATACATACACACATATCATAGAATGCACTTAAAATAATTACATGATATGAATGTAAATTATTTTTTCTCTTATTAGGTAAATAGGCAATGCATATTCTTATCAATAATTATTAATAGAATATTAAATGATAACTTGGATTTAAAATATTGGGCCTAGTGGATGCACTTCTTGGCAGATTTGATTAGCTGTCATAACTTAATTTTTGAAATGTAAATTTCAGTTTCCTGGAGGCTAATGATAACAGGTTGAACTAATTTGTGTCTTAGACCTAATTAACTAATTAACTTACTAATAATATTTGAACAATAGGAATTCATGGACCAATTTTCTCTTTTAGAAATTATTTTTATTTATTACGTTAGTGGCCGCGGTCTCCCTATTATTTATATAATACTATTGATGCTACAAAATTGGCTGTAATACATGTTCAAAGTTTAGTTTCGCATTCCCTAATTTTGGAAGCTTTTTGGTTAGAAAATTTATCTGAATGAATATAATCGGAAAAGTCTTAGGAGCCGCATAACAAAGTTAACTATACACAGGTTGAACGCTTCTGCCCACTTCCCCAAGGAACCTGCTTTTATGGTGCCCCGGCACACCGAAAAATCACGTGTTAGACGTGAGTTTTCGAGAACTGTTCGAGACCGTGAACATTAAAAGACCGCGGTCGCCATCTTGAATCTTTTCGTTTTTCCTTCTCAGCCCGCACAACAGACAGGCCCGAGCACGTTTTGCGGCAAGCCTTCTCTAGTTTCCCCACAGTTTATTAATAATACTTTATGCATATTATCCCCCACATTTTGAATAATTATCTCCCTTAAATTTTGAAACTAAAAAACAATCGTAAGCACGGTTGGTAGTATACAAAATAAAACATGACACTTTGTTATATTCTCGTTAGTTTCGTATTCTCTCAATTAGGATGAGATTTGACGGACAAAATTAGTCTAATTTAATATAAGTCTCTCTTATGTAATACTTAATAAAAATGTCCCCAAAATTTAAAACAGTTTTGAAACTAAAATCCAAAAATACGGCTCTAATTATTGAAGATTAAACATTGTACTTTGAACAATGATGCATCTTCGTAAGTCTTCTTCCCTGTGACATCCCAATATTATATTGAATTAGTAAGTTTTTTTTAATCATATGACTTCTAACAAGTTCTGTCCATTGTCAACATATTGCATTCTCTATAACCAAAAAACATTTGAAACTTTGATTAGAAAAATATATTGAAAGGAAAAAAAAAAATTGAAACTGTTTGTGTTTTCCAAGGATAATATTAACTGTCTCTGATGAGTTGTTTGGTGTTTGTACGCCATTAAACTAAACACGTGTCAGAAAAATAATATTATGACAGGAAAAATATAAATATATTTTAGTGGCGTGAGTTGAAATATAATCTACCGATATATGCTCTGAATGTGTTACAGCGTTTACATTGAGCTTAAGTAATCGTGTCAATTTGAACAAAAGTATATATATATCATTAATATATATTTTATGATCGAATATATATATATACACGCACACACGCACACACACACACACGCATATATGTATATATATATATATATATATATATATATATATATATTACAAGTAATAAAAATATACACGGCAATTAAGCTACACAGAAATTTCAGTGTAAAATTATTATTAATAATTTCCTAACCTACTAACTATGTCTACTAACATATTGGACACTGTAAATACTAAAGTTGATGCTATGAAATGTTAGATCTCCTTAGAATATTTTATGCTGGGACATATATATATATATATATATATATATATATATATATATATATATATATATATATATATATAAAATTGTCTGCCTGTGCGTGTGTATCCGATTGTGTACATTTCCCTACCAAAGTACTCTGTCAATTTTCAGTCTACAGACCGGGGTTTGACATAAGGAGTATTGAGATTGTGGAAAAAAAAATTTAATCGGTTTTCGGCCATAAATTTGGCTGACAAGGGGTCAAAGTTTAATGATTTTACTTTTTAAAAATCTACTAAATTCCTTTGGTAATTTTGGGTATAAACACTTGAAATTTTAGATGTAGGTTATTTGAACATGAATCAAGCTTTTTGATTCGATTTGATCCCAAAATGAATAAATGTTAAGGGGTCAAAATTAAAAAAAATATATCTCTTCGTCCTCTACCAAATAACTCATCTAATTTTTTGTGTATACATTTGAAATCTTATACAAAGTGTATATATACACAGGGCAAGCTTTTTAATCAACTCCTACGCCAATTTTGGATCTAAACACTTGAAGTTTTAGATGTAGGTTACCTGGATATAAGTCAAACTTTATAATATATGTATACATATGCATATAAAGTTATTAACAGTACATAGTGCCGAGCAAAGCCGTGCCCAACTGCTAGTGTGTATATATATATATATATATATATATATACATACATATATATATATATATATATATATATATATATATATATGTACTCACTATTTATGAAAACAGACAAATTGGAAACCTACGGTGCATATCAACCGGAATTGGTCAATCAGCGATTGTTTTCAAGTACAGTTCATTACATACTGTCGTTATCATTCGAGATGTTTTATATATCCATTTGTTCTCTCTATTAAAACCCATAGGAAACGGTAAAAAATCCGTTGAAATCATTGTTTTTGTAATTTTGTTCCAATAATTTAAGATATTCAAAATTTATTGGATATTTTCTATATTACGAACTGCATTTGATGTATATTGCCATTTTGAAGTAAAGGGGAACTCTTTAGGATCGCGTCTAACAAATGCCTGTAAATTTAAGCAATTGTCTTTTCATTGTGAATTTAAACGGCTTCATATTAATACAAAATGGAACGATAAAGTTGTCGCCCTGAAGAAAAAATTTTTACAGCTTTACTTTAAAACTTTTATTTTAAAAATCAATTCAGGTAACTTGATTATGCAGTAGAGTTGATATCTATTCAACTTAGCCGCTTTCAGCCTCGGTCAGCGCCTACATACGGGTCTGGAATTGAGAGCATCCTTTTTCCATAAGAGCTGGCGGGGCCTCGGCGAATACTAGGCGATGGCGGTGATCAGGCTTGCATTGGTGTTGTAAGAGGTCATGTGTGTGATGTTCTTGACGTATGATCAAATGAAGTAGTCCAGCGGGTTCGGGTGAGGAGGAGGCCAGTGATAGAAGGGTAGCACTTCTGAAACTAAGCCTTGTGACTTGTGGACCGAAGCCGAGTTCTGCCACTGGATTGCACCATGGTATCACTACACTCTTCAGCTTATCGAGGTACACTTTAGTGTTGACTTTCAAGGCAACTTCGAAGATGTGAGGTGGCTTCATGTTGCCCTCACTTGATACTACACCACAGACCATAACCGTGGCCAGAAACTTCGTTTTCATTACGCTGAGCACGTTCCTGTAATTCGTGGCAATCCAGCGATGCATTTTGAGGGTTCTAGTAATGCTATTTTTTATATAACTATGATCTGTAGAGAGCATGAGTTGTAAAACCGTGTAACTCCGATCTCGTTCGTCGAATATTGTGTCACTTTTAGACATGATAGGAGACTTCTATCGCTTTTAGGAGTTGTACATAACTGGCCAACGAATAGATGATAAAAACAAGAATACCGGCTTTCATTCAACGAAAATGAAATCATGTCTAAGGCGGCAATTTTATCGTTCCACTCCGTACAGTCAGGGAAACACTAAATAAGAACAAAGGTCCGAAGTCTAGAATTTATTACTGGAAATGCCTTTCTGGTATCTTGGGACTTCAACGGTGTAAGTATAGGAATTGCTGCTTGTCAACTTAGCCGGGAGTAGGTACGTCAAAGACAGACACGTGACATAAGTTCCCCAGAGAACATTCCATTAAAAAAACTAATAAAACAGGCACAGTGATGCAACATTGCGGTGATAGGGCAGAGGCTGAACTTTGACTAGTAGTGCTGGACCTACTAGGGACTTACTTTTGACACTGTATTATACTGGGATACTATTAGTAGATGCTCCAGCCCAGACGTGGCAACAGTTCTCTATGTTGGCTAAGTTGTTGTATAGATATAGAATACCCTTTTGTGCGAATAGCAAAGTTTAGGGTGTACATATTTTAGTGGGGAGGGATGTCCAAATGTAGTTGTGTTAATCTATGTTCCGAAGCTTAGAAGTTAGAAGGAGATTTATGGATGAATTTCTGGTAGGTCTTATTAGTCATTACAATCAATGATCAAAAGGAGTTTTGTAATTATTAAAGTAAAACAGATTATTCTTAGTAGCATCCATTTATAACTCTATTTCACGTCATTTCAGGTCATTTACTAAGGTTTCTGCCATTGTCTTGGATATGTATACATTCGTTTTTTCCGCTATCTATGTATCGATCTATCCTTTTCTCTATTTATGACCATCTCTCTATCTCTCTCTCTTTCTCTCTCGCTCTCCATATATATATATATATATATATATATATATATATATATATGTTGAATGTCTGTGTGTGTGTGTGTGTGTGTGCTTGGTCACGAATAGGCTCCTATATGGTTGACTATTTTAAAAAACTGATTACATATAATGATAGAAGATTTATCGAGACACAGGAATGGATATGTTTGATCTGGCAGAACGGTGGTTCATTAAAATTTTGGGGTCTGCGATCGCACCTGGTCCACAGAGTATGGAAATAAAAAAATCAAAAATTAAAAAAAAAAACGTTTACAAGTATTTTGATATAGATGTACATAAGAATACTTTGATAAGTATGTTTTAACTTAAATAGGGATGGTATAATAAAATTGTGGGGTCTGCGTCCATAGAATGGAAATAGGCACAGATTTAACAAAGACGTTTCATATCTATCTGCGTAAGTATACTTTGATAATTATGTTTCAGTTTGAAGAAATATGGTATAATAAAGTTATGGGGTGTTCGTTCGCACCTGACCTCCATAGAATGGAAATATTTCACAAAGTTTAACAAGCCTTTTTAATATGGATCCACAGAATATTGTAATAAGTGTTTCAGGGTGAACAGATATGGCATAATAAATTATGGTGTTTATCTATTTTATTTTTACTTTCATCATATTTTGCTTTGGTTTTAATACTCCCAAATTCGAATCTATCTCTTTACAACCCTTCCTTTTCATAACCTATCATACTTTCATAAATCAGAGTCCATTTTCTGTATGCTGTTTTTTAACCCAGTCAACGACGGTCACTTTTTCAAGTATATATATATATATATATATATATATATATATATATATATATATATATATATATATACAAAAAAGAATATAGTCATATTGTGAATACTCGTACTGATTAATCATACGCAACTTTACTGGCAACTTCCACGTGGTCCTTTCCGTGATTGCCTATGTTGGTGTGTTGCGTGGTTGGTTGGTTGGTTTGTTTTACGGCATATAAACCCTTTTCAGGTTATTTAATGCCAAATCCAGTGATTTTGAAGAAAAATTTGTTAATAGAATATATTTATTTATTTCATATCAGTTTCTATTCAACCCATAGTTGGGACCCTTAAAGATACTACTACTCCGGGTCAGAATGGCAATTTAAGAGTGGCTCGACACTCACCTAAGCCCGCCAGCTTTGGCCTGACCATCGAATATAGTTTAAGGTCATATCCAGGACATGGTGCCTATATGAAACAGTATCAGACACATATGATCATTAAGTTTATCTTATATTTTACTTCATAAATATAAGGTATGCTAGATTGAGTTGCTGCATTAAGATGTCTAGCTGAAAGGTGTTAATTATTTTTATCTATACACGTTAAAATCTGCTTTCAATGCAACCAAATAATAAAGACAATTAATTACTTGAAAGATTTTATTAATGGCGGGGATATTTCGAGTTGCGTGTGATGAATTGATTCCGAAAAAAGGGAACGGTTCCTTTCTATGTTGTTTCACCGATTAAATTTCAAATCTCAATCAAAAGTTTGGAATTCTGTGTTGATCGATTATTGATATAAAAAAAAGTTAAGGTTCACAAAATTCTTTGAATTCTATCTCGTCTTCTAATGTTTACAAAAAGAATCAAAGCCTGAAAAACATGAAAGGAGATGATATTACATTACAAATGAAAACGATGAAATGTCTCCACATTTACACAACCCATCTTGGAAGAATGCGCATTCTAGCCCGCATGCATCGATAAAAAGCCATACAGATACTCATACACATACATAATAAACATAACATACGCATATGAATAAAAAACATACAGATGCATGCAAAAATACAAACTTTTTTTTTACAAGGAGGTCACCCGGAAGCCACTCAGGGATAAGGGTTATTGCATGTACAGTACGTTGTACGTTAGTGTTGAGATTCAATAAAGTGTCTACTTAAGGGGGTGGTTCATCAGGAATTTGTTTACGTGTGATTTGAAGACATCCAAGTTGTAGTCAAGTGGGAAACAGGCAGACGGAACAGAGTTCCACTGGCGTGCTGTTCTAAGAAAGAAGCTGTGTTCATGGAATCTACGTTTTGATTTGGGCACAGATAGAGAGTGGGGAAAATTTTTTAGAGTGGCTCCAGCTAGACGGGTGTTTTTCGTAAAAGATTGGCGAGGGGGGACCAGAGATTGGTGCTCAGACGAGCACTTGCCATGGAAATAACGGTAAAACAAAGGCAGGCTCGCAACGACTCTTCTGTGGGAGAGAGGTTGCAGGGAAGAGAAAAGGGCATCCCCCACTAAGCCACGAAGTCAATTTTGTACTCTGTCAAGGCAGGATAGGCTGTTTTTAGCAGCTCCTGCCCAGATATGGCAGCAGTATTCAATCCTTGGACGTACTTGGCTTTTATATAGATAGAGAATTGCATCAGTAGTGAGATATCTTCTGGAACGGTAGAAGGAACCCACCATCTTTCCAGCGACCCTGGCAACAGACTTGATGTACGTGTTCCATTTCATATCAGGAGTAAAGGTCAAGCCCAGAAGCTTGTCAAAACATTGGCCTTCTCCTAGGCGAGAGCTATCCATCCCAATTTATGCCAGATGGGGATCAGAGCGTTGATGGTGTAAAGATAGGAGCTTGGTTTTGGATTCATTAAAGGTAACCAGCCACGTCTTCCCCCACTGAACTACACACTCGAGATCAGAGGAGAGAGAATCAGAGAGAACTTTGTCATTTACAGCCTACGGTAAAAGCATACGCACACATTAACTTAAATGTAATGGATTTTCCTCAGAATTATTAACAATCGAAATATGCATTTGTTTTCGTTATTATTCAGCGTTTAACATTATTGCATACATTGTATTCATTTATACTGCATTAACATGCTTAAAACTGTCATTGCAGCAATGAATGAGACTCAGACAAGAGTTGTGTGTCTGGTGACAATATACTTAAATGAAAGGGTAGTAACTGGGGTCCCGAAAGTAATTGTGTTGAAACTCCTAGGGGAATTTAAATCCTTGTCTTATTCATCTGCAGGACGACGAGTTTCGAAATGTGGGACGTGCGGTTCCAGAATAAAGAAAATGCAGTAAAATTGGCAAGGTCCGACTTACAATGAAAGAACCTTAAGTTAAAAATAAAATATATAAGCAGGCGAAAGACAAACGTTGCCATGCACAGCGTCCCCTGCTCTATCGATTCCAAACAATTAGAAGCCGTGATGGCGCAATACTATGACGTCAAAGTGATTGTCCAGGTCGGTGGCTCCATGGATCTTATAATGAGAGAATATTAATTGAAAATGAGTCTGGACTGAGTTGGATTACACAACATTTTGTACTGCTGCGAAACTGGACTTTGTTATTGATCCTCTAGGTTAGGAAGCCTCACTGTTGACACTGTCAGTAGCAGGGGCATATAACAAAAGATTACCCTAATCACCAACCAGAAAATATTCCTGCTGCTTCGGCGGATGCAGCGGTATCAAAAGCTCCACTTGCTGAGAACTCCAAGGGCGGAGGCACAACCAATAAAGAGGGCTGAAGTACGGTATCAAAAACCGAAAAACCCAAGCAAACTATTCAACCTCGTTCCGAAAATCTTCCCCTCAAGATAAGCGAACCTGGGATGGCTTAAAAGTAGACCTAACATCGCCGTTCATTATTGAAATGCCAACAAAGAAGTCGCAGCCTAATGTGGCAGTTAAAAAAGAACAAATGATCCCTTTATCAAACCAAGCAGTGAGGGTAAAAGCAGCGACGACGACGGACTATTCAATGTGATACTGATAGTGATAGTGATAGTAATAGCAGAGTAGTATGAGAGAGAGAGAGAGAAAGATAGTGAAAACTACTGAAAGAAACACGAAAAAAATTAGAGATTCGGTCCGTAATTCTCACCAGAAAACACTTGAAATAGCAGGGTACAACATCATTGCTCAGCCCTTAGATCCCCAAATAAAAATCCTCACTCACTTTTTTCGATACCCCTAGTTCTTCTTCGCTTACTTTGCTACAACTTTTACTGCGATGAAACAGATGTGAGAAGACGAAATTCTTGTGAAAGACCGTAGATTCCGCAACGAAACCAATACTGGACCTACGTCTCGTAGGTTGAAAACATACTTCATCAAAATAGTGGGACGTGAAATACGAAAAGAGGGCCCTTACTTACGTCCACCCTTGTTTCTATAGGGCACTGAAGTTAATATTCCCCATAGATGTTGGACGATTTTGCCCGAGAGGATTTACGTCCGAACTGTTTACCCGTAGTATCAGCCAATTCTGCGACATCCTTACTTCTCAAGACTTCAAGGCTGTAATCGACACTGACTAAAGCAATGGGCACTAGGAGCTGAAACAAAGCTGCTCGCCTGCTGAGGGACCTCAAGACTTAAAACACAGATGCGGCTTACAGAAATTTCACTATGATTCAATTAGCGACCATCAGGTGCTGTCGAGGCATTTCGATATCTTTGTAATGTTTGGGAGCAGTTGCTAAAAGAGTTTCCTTGTTAGTTAGATCACCCAACCCACAACGAAAAACCTTGTTCACACACACGCTAAGGATGTAAGATTGTGGCCGATGTTCCCTGAGCAATAGAGTATTTCGCATCGTCTCAATTTATGCTCCAATACCTCTCGGGAGAGAATTTCCTTTGCTCGGCAGTTTGATGTGTGTCTCGAGGTTTGGGGCGGCTGGAATGCCGTTCTCGATCTTAAGATAGATAAGATGGGTATGAAAGCAGTTTGTTCGACCTGATAGCCCCGTGGACATCTAGTGTGACCAACGCTCTAGGCAGATACTTGCATTAGGTCTTAATTACAAGGGACAATGTAGATTACAAAACCTGCCCAATTTTTGAGTGATAACTGCCAAAGTTACTTGTGGCAATATTAAATCTAGATAGTAACCATAGTCTAATTAGGTACGGGATGTTAAATACCTCTGTACTCGAGGTATGTGACATCCGGGATGCTAGAGTGATTATTAAGATAGGAACCTTGACTGGTATGTATTAGCGATGATTTATCTGCTTGTCGCCAAATAAATCCATTTTAATTCCTAAAATTACTATGCATTGTAAGCTATTCATTGAATACAAGCTGCTGTTTTCCCGAATAGTTATGATAAAATTGCTAGTTTATAACTTTTCAAGTATTAGTGTGTAAATTAGCGGTTGTATAAGATACTGCAATATAGATTGAGCCAAACACTCATCACTCGATTATTTGTAGAGAAAGGGAGGGGTAGCTACTTTCGATTACTTAACTGCAATCCCATAAATAAATTATGGATTAGTTTGCTGGTTTGTTTTATTTTTTTCGGTTAATAAAGCCACCAGGAGAAAAAGAAAATAAGAGAAAAGAGGAAAATGTCGATAGCAATTTGTAACGTATCAAGTGAACAGAACTCCAGACATAACATCGACCACAGATTTTTGTTGCATTCTTTGTTAAAGAAACACCTCAGCGCGTTTCTCATTTGTCTAGATCTCCAGAAATGCTGAGTCATGACACCCAAAATCCTTATTATCAGCAAGAAATATACGGAATAATCACGTTGACACACCGGTTCTCGTTAGATCACCGCAGCAATGTTTAGTTTGGCCAGTACCAGATGACAATCAGTTAGGAACACCATGCGCTGCATGTAAGAAGACATCTACATTTCCAACACTTTCTACATCTTACTAAATATCTAGCTGTATTAACCCTGTCCAGTTGGTGGATCAGACTGGTTGAGATAAGAGAGTAATGCTGGTGCTGCGCAAACCAACTTGACTTTAACCAAAATCACAGCTGGTGTCATTTATTATACCTAGAATGATCAGATGCCGTTCGTCGTTCCGATAGACGAATAGTCACTACGCAGGCATCTTTTTGGAGACAAAATGGTTGTTTCTCACTCATGGATATTTATATCCATTTATCTGCTTTCCCCCAAATGAATCAGTTTTGCCTATGTAATTTCTAATCAGATTAGCTATAGTAAACGTTGCTTTTTTGCGACATAGACTAGATGAAATTTCTGTTTCATACATTTCTGTACATTATTAGTGTAGAAATGGGTGCAATAAATCGAATTTGTATTAAATCTGACATAAACTCTTCAATAGGTTACTAGAAGTATATAGTAGGCAAACGCTTATCACTAAATTATTTGATACGATGTTTCTGACAAAAAAAATGAAAACAATTACAATTTTCTGGGTGAGAATCTATTACATCTAACATTTATCGTTGGCAAGTTTTTGATCTTGAAGTAGTAATTTTTATCTCTTTACATCAAATACCTTCATGTTTTGTTTGGTGGGACTTCCTTGAACAAAAAGAGTATTCGAACGTAGCGGGGATAGGGCTACTTACTTTCGTTTTCTTTCAACACGAAGACGTTGAATCCGCCCGGACTCTGCCATCACCTTCCCAGCAGATGTAGAAGTGGTACTAGCAGCAACGTTGAAGTGTGCACACATCCCGCACCGTTTGAGGACGATAGGCGATCGATCGGAAAGCGAACTGAATGCAACACACATATCGATCGCGTCTCTTTCTTCGTGCAGGTGCGTTTGCTCATAGCGTTCACTTTAAAAGAACAGTCTTGTCCGTTCTCTCTTTTTTTTCCAGCAAGAGGCTTTTTTTCAGCGGTTATGCCAACACTTTCACACTTCCTTCGTTTTCTTTAAACATTTTTCTTTTGTTTTTCTTTTACGTCTTTTTCTGCATTTTCTTGTCTTAATTCCATTTATTCGTACTTCTTAATCTGCGAGACATTACTGCTGAAATCTCTGTGATCTTAATCCGAGCGAATGTGCGAGTCAATCTTTATAGTCAGATGCTAAGCACTTGCTAATGATATGCTCCTGTTTTTCTTCCTCTCCCCCAATAACATTAATTCTCGTTACAAAAATCCTATTTTAAATAGGGGTAGTATCGGTGAACGAAACCATTTTTACTTATAAAAACAACAACGCTACAACAAATATAAAAGTGCATATATGATATTAGTTTGATCGTGTAGAATATTTGAATAAGTTTAGAACTACATTTTTACATAATCTGAAGATCAGTATCTAATCGATAATGTTCGATTGCATGAAGTTTAGCTTGTTTGGAATAACAAGAAATAGCATGATCAAACTAACATCATATATCGCTGAGATATGCATTGAAGTTAACCTGATGTTTCTGAGTTAAGAATTCTTTACGCGGTGGAAATCTATTCCATATTGATATGGAATCACATGACTCACAGAGAGAGAAGGTGTGAAGAAAGAGGGGGTGGGGAGAGCGAAATGGGGAGACACAGAAGACTATCAAGGAGAGCCAACGAAATGTTCGGGCATGACAGAATCAGTTAAAGGTTAACACATTTACAACTGTATTTTGCAGATCTCTCTCATGTCAGTGTAGGTTTGAATTTTTGTTTTTTAGCGATGTTACGACTCTTTTTACTAACATTAATAATCCCCACAATTACCTGAATTCATTTGGTTTTAAGTTTATTGGATAGTTCTATACCTATCGTACTTAATTACACTTATTAATTATTTTATTGCAAGTAGTGGACATGTTCTTATTCGGAACCAACAGGTGGGTCCGGCCTTGCTCAGGGTCATATAAAATTAAATAGAAGTAAAATTATGTATAACATCTTTATATTAAAATGTCTATCTTTCGAACGTTTCTGTATCTTTACCTCTTCTCTATATTATTTTTTCTCTGGAACCTTACGAATAGAACAAAACAATGGCATTCTTGAATGAAGGTAATTGTGTTCTCTCAGTCCGCTGTAAAAATAACATGGGGAGAAATTATGTTAATAATGAAAATAGTCCAAATAGATAAAAGAGTATATAATAATACATATTTATTGATTGCGTACAACGGAATCATGTTATTCCCACTTGCTTACAAAATATAATACAGTGACATTAATAAAGATGTCTTAAGTTTTATTGCTGCCTGATAACACCGAGTAGAACAAAACTAAATATTATTTAGTAATGTTAGTAAAAAGAGTCACAACATTGCTAAAGGTACAGTTCTGATGAAAGTATAAAGAGAAATGATATTGATAATGACAATTTATTTGTGACCAGGAAGGGTAACCCCGGGACCAAAAGATATTACATTTAACTACTACAAAAATTAAAAGGAGATAATTCCCATGATGCTGGTTTCATATAAAATAAAACGAAAACTACTCTAAACGCCTTTACGCCTCTCCTAAAAAATTGGTTGTATTTCCTGGGATTATGGTCTCTTGGGCACAGATAGGGTATTATCTTTACTAACAATAAGAAGGAGAAAATAGATGAGAGGGTGATCTCAATACAAAACAGTACACTGCTCCTCTCCCTTCCAATGAAAGTGATGTTAATGATCTCATGACCTCCTCAAACGAGGGGAAATGATTGAAAGACAAAGGAGTAAAATATGAATGTAAAAAATTAGATGAAAGAAAATTAAACAAAAACAGATGTAAAATATGAATGAAAAAAATTGCAAGAAATGAATGAATATTAGAAAATTTTTATTGAAACATTTGAATGAGAATAAGAAAAGCAAATAAAAATCGAAAAAACTAACTAAATAAATTATAATAATTTTTTATGGAGTTTCTTAGACTTTATCTTGTGTAGTTTCTGATCATCACGCAAACACATACACACAAAGATTTACACTTAACACGTGTAATACTGTAATATAACTATTATGAGTCCCAGTCGACGCTGAGTATATTTTTTGTACAAAATGATATAGCAAAACACCGTGACGCTGTTTTTCCCGAGCAACGCGGCGTTTTTACATAATTTTTTATGCAGGATATTGAGCACTTTAGATTGATTAATTTCTACTCTGTATCATATATGATATTGCATAATTTTGATTTTGACTTTTTTACAAAAGAATCACCACTTATCAAGGCCTGGAGGTCACTCGAGGACAAGGCCTAATGGGTGCACATTAGTCATTGCGATTATAGCTTAGTAGACATCAGTAGTGTGAATTTTGTCAGTTGGATTACTTAGGGGAATGGTTCATAAAGAACTTGTTTACGTTTAATTTGAAGACAATCAGATTGTATTCAACTAGAAAGCAGGCAATCGGAATCGTGTTCCACAGGCGCGCAGTTCTAAGAAAGAAGCTTTGTTCATGGAATCTGCATTTAAGTTTAGGCACAGTCAAACAGTGTGGGAACGTGTTGGTAGTGGTTTTGGCTAGACAAGTATTTTTCTTGAAAGTTTGGCGAGGAGGGACCATAGATTGAATTTCAAATGAGCACTTGCCATGAAAATATCGATAAAGCAGAGACAGGCTCGCAACGTGTCTTCTGTAGAAAAGAGGTTGCAGGGAAGAGAAAAGGGCATCCCCCACTAAGCTACGAAGTCTATTCTGAACTCTGTACAAAGCAGGATAAACTGCTTCTAGCAGTTCCTGCCCAGATGTGGCAACACTACTCCATCGGCCTTTTATATAGATAGAGAATTGCATCAGGAGTGAGATATCTACTGGAGCAGTAGAAGAATCCCACCATTTTTCAAGCGACCTTGGCAATGGATTTGATATACGTGTTCCATTCAAGATCGGGAGTAAAGGTCAAGCCCAGAAGCTTGTCAAAACAGTAAGCCTCCCCAAGACAAGAGCCATTCATTTCAATTGATGACAGATGGGTGTCAGAACGTAGATAATATAAAGACAGAAGCTTGGTTTTAGATGCATTAAAAATAACCAGCCACTTTTTCCCCATGTTACCACATGCTCAAGAACAGAGGAGAGAGAGAGAGAGAGAGAGAGAGTCAGAGAGAACTTGGTCGTTTACGGTCTTTGATGTGCAACCATAGATGTAGTGTCGTCAGCATAAAGGTCTACGAATGATGTAAGGATGTTGTTTGGAAGATCATTAATGTAGATCAGGAAAAGAGTTGTGCCTAGGATGAACCCGTAAGTGATTCCAACATTAATATTGAGAGCTTCTGATTTCTGCTCATCAACTACTACTCTTCGGAACCTATCAGAGAGAAATGATTTAATAATTGAGAAGATATTTCCAGCTATACCATAGTTGGAGATCTTGTGAAGTAGAACTTTATGCCATACCCTATCAAAGGCCTTTGATATATCAAGAGAAATTGTCTTAGAGAGAAAGCCTCCGTCGAGAGGTTCATTAATCCTATGAGATATAACTGTAAGCCCGTCTGCTGTAGATCTTTTTGCTGAGATAGTTGACTACTTCTCTATTTAGCACAGATTTCAGTAGCTAACTCATGACGCACAGGAGACTTATAGGTCTGTACTGAGATAGAAATGAGTTATCACCTGAATTCTTAAATACAGGGCATACTGATGAGATTTTCTAAGGTGTTGGGAAGTATTTATTCTTCAACACTATGCATTTTGTCTAATAAACAATATAAAAATGGCAAAGAAAGTTTTTCACTTGAGCAACGTTGTATTTAAGCCAACTTGCTCTATCTAGGATATTCAAGATTCTTTAATCACTGTGTATCAATTATAACATGTAATACTGTCTTATTACTATCATAAATCTTGGGCATAAGCGTGTAGTTTTTCTTGTATGCAACACTATAACGAGCAACGCGGATATTAAACATGCATTCTCTATCGAAGATATCGATCCCTTTGGGTTGACTAATCTAATGACCCAATATGTTACTCTGTTATTACTGTTTTTTTCCTGAGTAACATTGTGTGCTTCGTATAGTAGAACACATAACAAAAAAATATTTTCCCACACTTCCTCTATCTATGATATTGAGCACACTTTTATTAATATGTACCACTTTCCAAATATGATATTTTAGCATTACTATTATGAAACCCAGGTAACGCTGAGTAGATGTTCTTTTCAAACATAACAAAAGACAAAAGAAGAGTAATCTTGTGGCAAAAAAAAACGATAATGTCCGGCAGGATTATCTTGTGCAACAAAACGTACACTACTCTACCTCCGTCCCTCCCCAAAGTACTGAAACCACCCACATCAAATTTAGAGAGGTTCCAGAGCACTTCTAAATCCAACATTTCCGTGTGTCCTTCCCTCCCTATAATTTAAACCGAAATACTTTCATTTCTGAGAAATGGCAACGTTTTTCTAAATTAATACATACATACATTGTTTTCTTTTTAAATTATTACATTATCACATGAAAAATCCAGGAATGTAATAAGAAAAAGAACAGCTTGAGATCGCAATCGCAAACTCACTATTAATAGCCGTCCAAGCTAGCCATAGCTTCAACAGGGGAAACAAACTGTACTTTAACTAAATATATTTCTATGGTTAAAGCTGCCAAGTTAATTAACGCATGCGCAAAGGCGCCAAGTTGTAATTTCTTTAAATTTAGATCACTTAGCAACTATTTTAACCAGATAATTACCCCTAGAACATAGCACGCAAAAATGCAACTATGTGAGTTGCCCTACGCCGCTCTGCGACTTTCCGTTTTGGAGTAGATACAGTTTGAAAAAGTAAAGACAGACAGACATAGTGAGTTTAATAAAAGAGAGTTCATTCTTATGTACTTGCTTATAAATTTAGATGGTTTTATTCATGTTTTACATTATTTATTTCACTCATTCTAGGATTAGGATTATGTCCCTTGTGTGATTTACGTTTGTACTATCTCAGCGATGTATAAAATATCATAGTGAATCTTTATTTTTCTGTGCCTGAATTTTTTAGATTAGGATTTATGATTTTTAGATTAGGATTTATAATACGCATTAATTGCATTCTTCTGACTATTATTCTCGTTATGAATGTTATTTTCATATTTCGGTAGATGTAATCTCCAACTTTTATGTGCATCTTGTTGAACTTGGAAACTTTCCTGTCAAACTCGAGTATCTATATGGTCAACTTGGTAATCTACACCGTAATTTGAATGGGACTCTTTTTAATCAACATGTAGGTAGCATGCTTTCGTTTCATCAGCTATTACTGGTAGAAGTCTTAAATGATTCGCAATTGCATTTTGTCGCCCATCCTGAGGCTCCCAAAAAGTTTTATTTACAACTGAATTTTTCGAAATACTTTATCAATTACGTCACGGGTCCAAGATAAGCTCAGTAGTTCAAATAATCCGAATAATTCATAGTATATTTTATATATAGAAGCAAAGGGATTTCTTTTAATTTCTAAAAAATCTATGTAATAATACGTAATTAGCTTTCACATAAATTTTGCAAAGAAAAGGATTTGATATGAAATTATGTTTGTCACGCAAAATCCAAGTTCATCCATTTTGACCTACAGTAGAATCCCGGGATACGGTATAAAAATTAGTAATAAAATACAGTACAGCATATAATACATACGTATATAATCAAATAACGTAAAAAATAAAACATTAAGGTGAAGCAAATACCGTAACCAAGGGTCGGAAAACATCGTATTTCACATCGTAACCTGAAAAATAAAACGTATCCTAGGGCCACTGCATCCCAGGGTTCTGCTATAAATTATTTGCAAATAAATTTATGTTACCATGTCCTCTAAAACAGTGACAGAATAACATAGCAGAACTAATATATTTGCATATGGTTTGTATTGCATATTTAAATGCTGAAATACAATGCCTCTCGTAAATGACGAATTGAATAAAATTTGCTATGTCATCCAATAACTGAGAATACATTGTGGGTTCATAGTTTTCTTTAGGGTATTAGTGTGTCAATAAATACAATATATCCGCTTTGATTCTTGTTAAAGGAAATCATTTTGGGGAGCATTAGTAAGCAAACATCTTTTTTCCATAATGTTTTTTTTTTCTCAAAGTTACAGCGTTATTATATACAAAAGCAATTCTTAAGATCGGGGGAGGGCAACCGGAAGTATAATGGAAACTTGAATCATGAAGATAGCCAAACAATATCCCAGCTTTTATGAATCTTCGAATCAGTATATATATATATATATATATATATATATATATATATATATATATATATATATACATATATATATATATATATATGTAGACTAAAAAAAACTACAATTACTACCTAATGAGCTCCAGACAAAAGTTCAAAACCCAATAGTTTTTTTTCTCAATTATAAAAAACGGTAGCACATATAAATATAAATGATAATGTTATAAATATTCCAGAATGTGAATATAATTCCTCTCCTTTCTGTAATAATGAGATAAAACATGTAATTGCAAGAAATCTAAAGATAGTAAAATAAATCTAAATTAAGAAAACTCCTTAGTTCGAATTATAGAGAAACTAAATACCTTAATTTCACTAAATGCGTTAAGGAAGTAACTAAAGCACTAAAAGGTTTAATTATGGCTATGGTAAATAAATATAAATTAGCACAGTCTACGTTTGATGCATGGAAATATAATATACTTGAATGCGTAAATGAAAAGGTTAAACGTATAAAAAAATTTAAACACCCTAAAAAAACTAATCCTCTTCTAAAAACTTCAGAAATACTGGAGAAAATTAAAATACTGGAGAAACTTAAAATAATTATATACAACGTTTATTGATAGAAGTAGGAATTACAGGTAACGTTGCAGATACCTATAAAGTAAGTAATATTAATTTAGATAGCTTATTCTGAATAATAGTATTATTAGTGAATATTGGATATCTAAAATGCACAAAAATCCAGTTAGCGCTAGGTTTATTGTAGGTTCAAAGACGTGTCTGACTAAACCTTTAAGTAAAGCTATATCTAAAATATTTAAATTACTTATAAATCGAATAAATAATTTCCACCAGAAAAGAAAATTCTATAATATAAATCTATTTTGTGTAGTAAATAATTCACAGCCAGTGAAAGGAAAATTAGATAAAACAAATTCCAGAAGAAAAGCAAAATCTATAGCTACTTATGATTTTAGTACGCTATATACTAAAATTCTACACGAAAAACTTATAAAAGAATTAAATGATACTGTGGATATAGCTTTTGAACGTGGCAAAGGTAAATATATAGACTTTTCAAACTTTAAACTTTTCTGGTGTAAAAATAAAAATAGCAAAACTAGTGTTTCTAAAGGTATTTTAAAAATACTTATAATTCATCTTATTAAAGAATATTATTTTCAAATAGGAAGTAAAATATTACTCCAAACAATAGGTATCCCAATGGGATTGGATCCTGCACCATTTTGGGCAATATATATATATATATATATATATAGTTTTATCACTACTTTTTCATACACATAACGTTTATACTTAAATGTATATATTATTTAATTTTATACTTAAATTTATATAAACATAACTTTTATGCATAACTTTATATATAATCTAGCATGTCGCCTGGTGTTGCCCAGTCTGAAGATACGCTTAAAAAGGTGCCGTCAGATGAAACTGAAACCAAAACAGTCACCGCTCCGACCACAGTCATTATTTAGCGCTTCAGTATTTATCTTTACCGTCTGAGCGATTGCCAAGCGGATAAAAAAACCTAAGAATTAAGCGACTCCAAGCTAAAAATATATAATCGTAAGCATACACAGAATATAAACTATTTACTCATGCCAAGGTACATGGATATTTTTCAAATTTTGCTCTTTTAGCAGCGATTTTTGCAGGCAAAGGCAAATCGAAAATGTCGAAATACCCTATATCTCAAGTTTCAAATATGTCGGACAAATATTCAGAGACGTGTTTGATAGAAACGCTCTGCCAACACGGAGAAAATGTCACTTATATATATATATATATATATATATATATATATATATATATATATATATATATATATATCATTCAAACACGGTTGTGTTTGAATATATGGTTCAGTGGCAATTTTAGTCATTTAGAACTGCTTTAAAGATTCACCGCTCACTCATGTTTGGACCAAATTTCAAACAATTATTAAAGTTTATAGATCGCCTTCACAGCTATATTGGTGTTTTTCTTTCAATCTTCGTTCAGTAAAACAAATGTTATGATGAATTGTCTAGTGTTCCAAATCGTAAAGAAACGTAAGGAGGTGAGCGACGCTTTTTATGACTAGTTTCCATAGCAATCACGTTGCTTTAGTGACTAGTGTTGCTACTAAGTCACTGCTGTCGCAAAAAGAGAAGTAAGTGAAACAGAGGCGATGAAAGCATGAGATAGGGATAATTGGGGAACTTTTTTAAAGCAGACGAGTGCGGTACATTGCTATTACATATCGTTTATGGTGGCCAAAAATAAGACTGAAATTAAACAAAGAACAAGTGAATTTATTAGAAATTTGGAAAAATTTTGGACTACAATAAAAAAAAAATGCGAACATAAAAAGTAATATGCTTACGCTTAAACATTGAAGAGTAAAGGACTAGTTGTTAAAACTGAAAAAGAAAAGGACAAGATGTTCTAGAAAGAATTTGATAAATTTACAACTTAAAATATTGCAGCATTAAGATTTTTTTTAAATTAAATTTGTAACATTATCTAATCAATTCTTAATACTGCCATATTTTAAGCCATAATTTATATTTTTATTAGAATATATTGTCCTTTTCTTTTTTAGTTTTAACAACTGGTCCTGTACTTTTCCATGTTTAAGCTTAAGCATATTACTTTTTATGCTCGCATGTTTCTATTGTAATATATATATATATATATATATATATATATATATATATATATATATATATATATATATATATATAAATTTGTTTTGTGCATTGATATATTTTAATTTATTTAAAAAGAAAATACAACTTTGTTATCTATGGGTCGTGGAATTGCATTTATCGGCAAAAGATCTAATTTTTTTAATAATTCCTTATTATTTTTTTCAGTTTTCTTATAGGATGCTCATCTTTAGTTAACTACTACGTGTAATTATATTCATACATATATTCTACATGATTTATACTTGCATAATATTTGCGTAAAAAGCTCAGTTAATTGTTGGAGACGCCCCTCCATGGGATTAATGGACTATCTCATGACGTCACTTCCTCAAGTGACGTCACTTTCGGTATCGAGTACTGCGACCAAGCTGGGCGTGTGCAAATGTCCTACCGTTGAGGAATGGATATAATCAACTCAATTTTCCTGTAATTTACGTGAGTACATGTTTGGCTACTCAAAATCCTGTGTACCTTCGTTTATTACCATTTAACTCCATAACATTAATGAAGCCTCTTTCTACATCTATATATATATGCTATACATATTTGTTTAAAATGTTCTCCTACCAAACTCCTACCAGAGTTTTTGTCTGCAAATATAAAACTTAATATTTATAGTATATGTAAAACTTAATATTTCGCTTTTTGCCGTGAAAAATGGGTGCAAAATGGGTGCAAAATTGAATTTTCCAGATGAAGGTCGAAAGACGGCATCACAAATATGCATGCGTAACATAATAGCTATTAGTTTATGTTTAAATGCTTACCCTTGTAGCAAACATGTCTTCATAGGTCAGGCATTAACGTGAAAGAAAAAAGTAAATCGCAAGGTAAAAGTTTTGGTTTTGATTCTCGGTGGTGACACAAGTCATTTTTTAAAAACTTTTTAAGTCATTACGATATATTGGGTCCAATATAATATAAATATAAATACGAAATATGTGTGACTGAAAATATCATATTTAATCATATTTGACGACCGAACAATGCCGGGCGGTCTGTTAGTAATAAAATATATGAAATTAAAATATATTAAAATATGACATTTAAGCGTATTTTACGGCCGGGAAAAGTCGGGCACCCTCTCGCTAGTATATATATATGTATATATATATATATATATATATATATATATATATATATATATATATATATATATGTATATATATATATACATATATATATATATATCGGTGTGCTAGAACGTTTTCATCCTAAATTCTACGCAATTATGCACAATGTAAAAACTATGCATAAAAAATAAGCATAATAGTTAAATTAAACTCATAATCTAATAATAAACCATGAAAAATGAATAGTAAACTAATGAACGCTGGGTTTCAAAGGAATGCGCAAATTAGTTAACCTTCATGACCTCGCTTGCATATCCATGAATGAGTATAGTATGACATTTGTTTTTATGATTTAAAATAAAAAAGATATGATTTTATTATCAATGTCAAAGCGGGAAAAAATTCAACTTTATAGACAGAGTATACAGACATGATATAATTTGCTACTGGTGATTGTATTTAAGAAAAATCTGATTACGATTGGCGTGTAATAAATAATGCCTCTGACCCACTTCCCATAGCAGTATAGCAACGAAACGTGGCACAATTATTAGTCTTTCTCTACATAGGAACCACCCAGAGTTATGCATTTCGTTTGATGCAGCTCTGGAGACCGTTTTTGTAGAACACCCCAGGTTGGTTCTCTAGCCACGACGTGACTTCAGAAATCAAGTCTGCATCATCTGGGATACGCTTTCCTTTCATAAACAACTTCATGGCTGGGAAGAGGTGAAAGTCAGAGGATGCATGGTCAGGAGAGTAGGGAGGATGGGGGAGGATTTCATAACTACACGCCCGTGCTTCTGATCTGGCGACATGCGAGTTGTGGCCCGGGGCGTTCTCCTGCAGGAGGAGGGTACCTTTGCTGATCTTGCCCTGCCTCTTGATTTTGATAGCTTCCCTAAATTTCCTGAAAAGTTAAACATAATAGGCTCCTGTAATTTTGGTACCCTTTGCCAGGAAATCTGTCATCACTACTCCGTCCTGGTCCCAGAAGACTGTGAGCATGACCTTGCCAGCTGATGGCTGCACCCTTGCCTTCTTTGGAGGTGGTTGGGTCCAAGTGCTACCGCTGCATTGACTGGGCTTTGGTATCTGGATCATAGTGAGGGACCCAGGTTTCATCCTGTGTAATCAGTCTTTTGAAAAACTTTGACTCATCTTCTTGGCACATGTCCAAATTCATCTTCGAGCACTCGACGCGTTCTCGCTTCTGGCATGGTGTGAGCAACCTGGGAATCCATCTGGCAGACACTTTATGCATATACAAAAGTTCATGAATTATAGTTTCCAGAGACCCTGTACTAATCTTGACATCTTGGGCTATTTGGCGAATAGTAATGCGCTGGTCTTCCAAAATCGCAGCCTCAACTTGAGGGGCACATGCCTCATCAATGGCAGAAGCGGGGCGACCATGTCTGGGAGCTGTTTCCACAGACTTCCGGCCATGTTTGCATTCACAGTGCAAGCGTTTTACAAGGTCATGTGATGGGCCATTATCACTATAAGTTTCTTTCATTTCATCAAAAGTCTCCTGTGGTTTGCATCCTTTCAAATACAAAAACCGGATCACTGCTTAACATTCAACAGGCTCCATTTCACACCTGACTCAGTTTAAACAACTGTAAAACAGAATCCACAATTAGTTCAGAGCTGTAATTTGCCACATAACCCGTAGAGATATAAATCATTGCACCTGCAACATTTCAGCTAGATCAGACAACTGGAAGTGGGTCAGGGGCATTACTTATTGCATACCCCTCGTATAATTCACGATATAAATCTATCCGTTGACAGTGTGGATAATTACAGTTTCATGGCGACTGACAACTTTTCTAGTATTTCATTTCGATTCAGTAAAATCCACATTATCGAGCTATTATCTTGATTTTGTTTGAAGCAATCATATCTTCAGGAAATGCTTATTCGCTTAGTAATAAGCGAACGTATCTAAGAGGCACTCAGCTACTAAACACATTTTATAACTTCAGGATATGTAATGTTATTTATTATATCAATAAATCGCTACCAAAAAAAAAAAAAAAAAAATAACCGAAAATTTTTGTTCAACTCCTGTGCGTGAATGAATATTTCTCTCTTTTATAAGAGAAAATAAAATAAAAATATCACTAACACTTAGCAATCGATTTTTTAAAAAAATCAATTGCGCTTATTGATCGACTTTCTGGTGACGATCATCTGTGTTGCTGATTTTTTTTTTGCTACCGCCAGCAGCTTTTCTATGCGCATGTGCGTCACGCTAAAAAAAACAGTGTGTCGTACATGCACTGTGTTCTGTGTAAGTATGCATATACCGTATAATCACACTTTCAACCTCGTGCGCGTTTGCTGAGTCTGATGCGTATCGTAGAGCGGTAAGCTTTGAATTTGACCTTTTTCGCAATATAGGCATTTTTCTGTGTCTTTACGGCAATAATTGCGCAGTGTTTGATAGTTAATGGCGTCTTTATTGATTTGCGAAAGATATCTTGATTTTTATTTGTCTTAAACGTTTTTTTTATATATTTTATCACTTCATCATTACGTAATTAGTGTAATTAAACAGGCAAATATTAGAGTTCGAAAAATCGGTTACGTAATCAGCTTTGATTTTCAGTTATGAATTCTTCTACAACCATATTTCCTGATTCGATAATTTATTTAGCTGTTTATTACACTTTTTTGGACATGCCTTATCATATTCATTTATCAAATTCTAATGTTATATATTGAATACATACTAATACTTACAATATAGAATAATATACCTGGTAATAATACAGATTGTTTCTGTTTTTTTTTTCTGAAGCCAGAATCATTATATTTAAAAGTGCTTCACTTACGTTACGGGTCCATCAATACTTGTCGATATATAAATACTTCCAACAATGTTCATAACGCTCTATCTCTACCTGGAACTAAACGAAAATTCCATAAGTACATTTTTTTCTTAGACCTGCTATTTGTGGAACATAATACCGTAGAACTAATTACCTATTAACTACAATATGCTAGCTTACAACTCCAATGTAAACATTTGTTCTCTTAAATAATCAAAATTTCTGTAATTTTCACTATTACCAATCCTAACAATAGTGTCTTACCGATCAAATGACACACGCTAATCCTTATCCTAGAGTAGCATTCGGGCCTTGATAAATGGTGACTCCTTTTGTAAAAATGTTTATGTTCTACTATACTATAAACTATCACACACACGCAGACGCAACCGACACAACATAAATATTATGAGGGCGTGGCTTACGTTAAGAAGGTTCAACGAATATATTGAACTCGCCAAAAATTATGGCCACTTAATAATTCGTTGTTAGTTTTGTATGTCCGTAATGCGAAAATCTATGAGAAAAACAAGGATGTACTCAGCAATGCTGATCGTCTCTGAGCGACTTAGATGAAGGTCGGACATTTAGGATTTCCAATAAAGGGTAAATAGGTTTTGGAGAACTAAATATTGAGAAGAGTTCATTTCGAGTAGATCGCTAAAAGAATCAAAGAGTTTCGGACAAAGACCGAAGAAAATTATACATAGAGTGTTTGAAACTATTATTCACGACTGCATTATCACGCAGATACACACCTAGACATGGTTCGTATTAGCATGGTTAACTATTTTGTGTTCTCAAACATCGTCGGCAACACACGTAAATACGGCAAGCCGGTCTGATTACTTTTTAGACGATTACAGTAGTTTCAGTAAGGTTATTAGAAAATGTTTAATCCTCAGATGTTTATCACTGAGAAATTCTAAATCAATCAATCAATGCCCAACCCTAATACCAAATGCCCGTGTAGATAGATCTAGTATGAATTTTTACAGATATAGGTCGAATACTGTAGTATCCTTACACATTTAAAAAATTGACGTCGCGAGTTAAACACGCTCCAGCTTGAGATGTAACATACCTGCTAACAATTAAAATGCTTAAACGATGTATATCATCTATACCAGCATGATTCGGCACATTACAAAAAATAATTAATATGCAATTGACAATTATCAGGTTCTTCAATATTGCTGTTTGAATGTTTATATTGTCACATATTGAATGGTGTTTATTACAAAACTGTTATTTCCAAATTCAAATAAGCTGCTACATTGATATCACACACGTATTGATAAAAATTCTAAAATAATTTTTAAATAAGCTTTGGATTATTTATAAATACTATATAACAGAGGACGGGTATGTGTAGTAGCGATAATATAAGGAAATATATTCAACAAATTAATAGAATGTTAATCTAGAAAGTGAAAACTGAACTAAAAATAAGTAAAATTAAATATAAATACAGTAAAGGATGTTGGATATTTACGAATACTCTGGACATTTCAATAAATTGGAAAAATTAGAAAAACATATACCTATATATATATGTGTGTGTGTGTGTGTGTGTGTGTGTGTGTGTGTGTGTGTGTGTGTGTGTGTGCGTAGATGAGCAAGCAGGTGAATATATGAATGCATGTATGAGATGCAATCTTTACAACGAAACAAATCAGTAAGAAAAAAAATCAGAAGTAATAAAACATTAACAAAATAAAATTAAAATTTTCCAATACTAACACTAGATGGAATATTAATATAAATTAATAGAATGTTAATCTTGTAAATGAAAACTGAACTAAAAAAGTAAAATTAAACATAAATTCAGTACAGGATGTTGGATATTTACGAATACTCCAGACATTTCAATAAATTGGAAAATTAGAAAAAATATACCTATATAGGTATATATATACGTGTGTGGGGGAGGGGGTTGTGTGTAGATGAACAACAAGCAGGTGAATATATGAATGTATGTATAATATGCAATCTTTACAAAGAAACAAATCAGTAAGAAAAAATTAGAAGTAATAAACCAGTAACAAACTAAAATAAAAATTTTCGAATACTAACACTAGATGGAATATTGAGATAAGTATTGAAGAAATTGGAAATTGATAAGTATTTATAAATTTAAAATATTATTGTAAAATTGAAAGTGAAACTAATATAAAGTGGACAATGTAAGGTTCACTTATTATGTCTACTTGATTTGGTAGCGATTTAATTAATAATAATTGAAATAAAAATTAGAAAATAGAAAAGAATATAAACAAATAAATCGGAAGTAAATATATCAAACACGTAGAAATTATAAAAATAATGATTGCTGAAATATTTTTTTTAAAACATGGAATCCCGTTTATGGATATTGCAAGAAAAGAAATCAAGAAATATGCTTACTAATTATAATAAATTAAAATGTATATAATTTATATGTAATAATTTAACTGAGAAATTACCTAGCAAGATCTAAAGACGTTAAAGTGAATATGGAAATTACATACTAACAAATACAACAAATCATTAAGATAAAGTTATTAAACTAATTATAAGAAGAAAATATGACAAAAAATGAAAATTGAATCATGTAGTTTATAACGAGTAATTAATCTTTGACTGTAGAAATTGAATCATTTGTTGTTGTTTTTTTTTGTTTTTTGTAGGATAAATGAAAATAACGAAGCTTTATTTACTATAAAAGAAGGTGGAAAACTAGAGATTTAGCATAAAACTTTAATACGATAATAGAAGAATAAGGTTAAAAATTAATTTTAAAAAAGGATATGTACAATACGTTTCATTAAGTATTTATTAAAATTAATAAAATTAATTTTTAATCCACGATTTAACAGATAAATTTAAGAAAAGAAGTATACAAAACTAAGTTTTGACCCTCAATATCGCAATGGGCATGGAATATGTGTTTCCATTAAAGGTGGCTTTCTATGTGGTAGGGACATCTCCAGAGAAGACCCTAATTTACCCTAGTTACTATCTTTAAGAACATATCTGAGAAAATTGCCCACGTCGTGCCTGACTATCCTTCGGTTAACATTCATCTCTGTAGAGAACCATATGTTCACCATGTGGAATGCGTAACTCACTCAAACAAGATAGATGATTAAGGGAGATTCTCTCACGATTTCTCCATTGCTTAGATTGTTCATGAACCTACCTATGTTACCGACACTGACGGTCAGTATGCAAGTCTCCTAGACCTTTTTCTCACAACTTTTCCTGAGCTGTCTCCGCTAGGATCTTCCGACCACTCTGTTATATCAGATAAGATAAAAAACGAAATGTAATAAGTCCTCAGATGTACCTCTCTATCGTACAGTATATCGATGCTCTACGGCTGACTGGGATAGCTTCCGTACATTTATATCAGATCTACCTCTGCACCATGTTTAAAAAGAATGTGCCCTCTATGGTATCAGACCTGACGGAATGGTTAATTGTAGATACAAACCGCTTCATACCCTCCAAAAAATTCTATCAAAAACCTAACAGCCGACTTGTTTTTCTTAGAATGAGCTGCTGCTATTGCGTACAGAAATCACTTTCTTCCTTGCTTTCAACGTAATAGATTCACTGAGACTACAGTCGCTTTCGAAACTGCTGAACACCACTGTAAAATAGTAATAAAAGACGAGAGAGAATTTTATGCTCAGTCCGTAAGGCCCAACGTAGCTGATCAGTGCCTTGGTTTTCGCCAGCTTTGAGAAATATTAAACAGGGTCCTGAACAGAAACGTGTGCTCTAGCCACACCATCATCAATGGACCTGAGGTAATCTTGTCAGCATCAGACAAAGCTAAAGTATTTGCTAAGAACTTTGCAGCTACCCCTTCATTATACGACCAAGGCCGTCACGACCCCCCCCCGTATTTCTTTTTGTATAGGAAAACACGCTATGCAACATAAAATATCTTGGCAGGCTAACCAAAAACCTTGATTCCAGTAAAGAAACAGGTGCTGACGGCATCCCTATCATAGTGCTCCAAAAGTTTAAACCAGAACTAGCTCCCATACTTACAAAGCTGTTAAAGCGTTGTCTTAAGAAGAATTGCTTGTCAACACCCTGGAAACCCGCATGCTATTTATTTTCACGAGATTTTCCCTCTCAGTACAGACCAATAAGTGTCCTCTTCATCATGAGTAAGTTGCTGGAATCTGTGTTAGATAGCAAATATAATTTCCTCAGTGACATGCAATTTGGTTTCTGTTCTGCTAGATCTACAGCAGATGTAATAACAGTAATATCTCATGGGATTTGCGAATGTCTCGATGATTGCTTCCTTTTTTATGGCAATTGCTCTTGACATATCAAAGGCCTTTGATAAGGTATGGCATAAAGGACTACTTCACAAGATCTCCAGCCATTGTATATCTGGAAATGTCTTCAGAATTATTAAATAATTTCTCTCTGATAGGTTCAGAAGAGTAGTGGTTGATGGGCCGAAATTAAAATCCCACAGTAGTAATGCTGGAGTCCCCCCCGGGATCCATCCTGGGCGAAACTCTAAATAAATGATCTCTAAAATCACACCCAAAGATCATTCGTAGGCCTTTATGCTGACGACAATACCATCTATGGCTACACATCAAAGGTCGTAAATGGCCAAGTACTCTCTGATTCTCTGCTCTAATCTTTGGCAGGAAGTATAATTGGGAATTATGTCGTTGATTACTTTTAATGCATTTAAAACCAACCTTCTATCTTTATATCATCAACGTTCTGATCCCCATCTGGCATCAATTAAAATGAATTGACCTCGTCTTGAGGAGGCTCACTGTTTTGACAGGTTTCTGGGCTTGACATTTTCTCCTAATCTGCAATGGAATATTACATCAAATCTGTTGAAAAGGTTATTGGAAATGGTGGAAACTTCCTACCTCTCCAGTAGAAATCTCACTGCTGATGCAATTCGCTATCTATATAAGAGCTAGGTACGTTCAATGATGGAGTACTGTTGCTACATCTGGGCAGGAGCTGTTAGGAAGTTCTTATACTGCTTTGACAGAATTTAAAATAGATTTCATAGCCTAGTAGATGATGCCTTTTTCTCTTCCCTGCGACCATTTTTCCAACAAAAAAGACTTAGCGAGCCTGTCTCTGCTTTATCATTATTTTCATGGCAAGTGCTCGTCTACGTTTCATTCTTTTATCCCCCTCGCCAAACTTTCATGAAAAACACTCGTCTAGCTGGAAAAACCATCAATGATTTCCCTCATTCTTTATCTGTGCCTAAACCTAAACGTAGATTCAACGAACAAAGTTTTTTTCTTAGAACTGCACGTCCGTGGAACACTCTTTCGTTTGCCTGCTTCCCAGCTAACTACAATGTACTCGTCTTCAAGTCCAACGTAAACAAATTCTTGTTGAACCGTCTCCTTAAGTAATCCAATTCACAACATTTCCACAACTAACGATTACTATATTATCCTGTTGACTACTGTAAACACATGGACTCTTATCACCTAGTGGCATCTGAGCCCTGTATAAGTGGTGACTTATTTCATTTTTTCTATCATATTTTCCCTTTTGGCAATGGTTTCAAACATTTGTTTGATTAAAAATTCGATAATATGCGTAAACGCTTACTTTCTTAAGTGGTCTTATGATTTTGACCAGGATTGCATATATATATATATATATATATATATATATATATATATATATATATATATATATATATATATATATATAAACTTTCGATTATAAAAATGTATACATAGCCTTTGCTCTTTCAGTAATGAAAATTCCAAATCCATTGATTAAAGGGGATAAAAAATAAAAGTTATAAGGGTCATAAAAATACTTATTAAAATTTTATAGGGATCCGTCTGAAAAGAAAGCTGAAGTAATTTTAAGCACACGAGGATATTTTAATATTTCAAGTGTCATATTTAATCCTCTGTAATTATAGCCGCGGTGAGGAAAATTAGTTTAAAAAACTAAAGGCATTAAATTATTCAAAATTTCATAGGTATTAGTCCTTAAATATTATTATCAAGTTATATCTTTAATTGGACTAAATGTGTCGTTAAAAACTGTCTATTGATACGGATTGATATTGAATACGAAACTAAGCTTGCTATGGGTAAGATTCAATTTTATAGCACTTAAAATTGAAGAGATCACGGAATTATCGAGCACTAATGTTATAATAAAAAATAGATTTTAAAATTTGAAGTGTACATATTAAATACCTATTGTGCATTATTAATAAGTTTATTTGTAGTTAATTAGTTGCAAGCAAACGTAAATTATATTATAAATTATAGCAGCAAACTAAATTTACCTTAGGTTAAGTCTCCTCGATCTAATATTTAAAATTAAAGTTATCGCTGGTTATTTACATCGTTTATTAACTAATAGAAATTATCTAGAATAGTTGTATTATATGTATTAATCGATGAACTTCATTAGCATATGCATTACATAGTTATTTAATGAGACAAATAATTAACATTCATCCGTTGTAATTATTGTAAGTTTATATAACAAATATAATATATATATATATGTATGTATATAAATATGTGTGCATGTATATATGTGTGTATGTGTGTATATGTGCATGCATATGTGTGTATGTGTGTATGCATGTATGCGCGTATTTGTATGTATGTATGTATGTATGTGCATATCTGTATGTACGTATATATGTATATATGTGTGTATGTATATATATGTATGTGTATATGTGTGTATGTATATATATATATATGTGTGTATGTGTATGTATGTGCATATGTGTATGTGTGTATGTATATATATATGTATGTATACCAATGACCGTTTTCGGTGGCATGTCAGCTTGAGGGTGTGCAAGTCGTTGGATGGATTAAAACGTCTTCGGCCATATGGACTTTCAGTGACTGAAGGAGTGGCACTCGTCTGACAAACGTTGCAATCATGTATACATAAGATACATCTTCAAACGAACACACACAATACACGCTTACACAACAGACTCAACACATGTTCACGCAGAGAATTAACATAGCAAAGAAAATATGAAAGCAGGATCGTCCCAACAGTAAAGTTATGAAAAATCTACAAATACGAGTTTGATACCCTTAAAACGAGCGTCCTGTTGTATTCCAGGATTTATTTTCTACATAGTCACAGCCATTCTCAATGCAATTTAGCTAACGATGAATCATGCCTTTGCGTGGGCGTCCGGGAAACGCTTTGTCATATAAGGTTTGTTCTAAACATCTAGCCACCTTTCATTTCATTTTACAAGTTGAAGAACTGCGAAGACGAGAGTATTACGATTGATATGGCCGACACTTTGTGCTTGAGATCTTATTTTCTTTATAGTGTCTACCATTTTTGTGCACTTTTGCCAGGAATTCAATGACGCATCTTTGCTTATGACGCACGTACATGACAGAGATTGCTTTTTTAGAGTCATAATAGCAATGCAATTTGCAATTCTCTTTGATCTTTCATGCGAAATCAAAATAAAAAGCATTACGTTTGAACGCTTTCCTTACAATAAAAGGAAGTACAATACATTAATGAAAGCAACACCATTTGTTTGCTTGTTTGCATTGAATGAAAGACAAAATCTACATTAATGTACACTAATATCGGTCGACATAATAGATATTTCACTCGCTCGGCAAATATAAATTGAGTGTCTTTCCAACAGCTATGAGCTTTCTTGAGGTGAATTTCATCATTTTGGCAGCTTGTGTCCAATGGAGCCTCGAAGTTATATGGCATGCTTCCATAAACTCAAAGAAGGTCTAAAAACATTGCATGTGCCCACCAGTCGCTGTTACGTTGCTCGTTTATTCAATATTATCAGTCAATATACGTAATGGTTTCGAGAGTTTTTTTAGAAAACGGAAAACTGTAACACTATGAACATCTGCCGAAGTTTTAGGAAGTTATTAAAAAGACTAAACAACTATAACAATAAAAGGAAATAATTTATTCGCAGAACAAACCTATAGAAAGTAAGATTAGTAAAAAGATATAATGGATGATGATTCACCAAGGCATACAAAAGCCATCTAAAATAGGATTGTTAATCAAGGAGTGGCGATGACTGGGACAAAAGACCGAACATAGAGGTAAAAAAAAATATTTAAAATTAGTTACGGGTAGTTTAGCGACAGTGGACAACAGTTTACGGTTTACGAACGGTCTTTGGTTAAGGATAATATACTATAGTTGATAGCTCGGAGTTACCCCGAAGATATTTGAGTCTAAACTAGGTTAAAGTCGATAGAGTTGAGAAGCAAAATTATTATGTCATGTTCTTAGTCTATCGAAAAACATTGGAAAGTAAAATTGTCGATTATTACGATGAGTATTAAGTTAGCTAGTGGATTTGATGAGGGTCACTTCAGAATAACTTATAGCTGTAAAACAGAACTGTTCACATATTTGATTGCGAATCGTTCACCCTAATATTACCTCGATGTCTGTCCGTTTGTGTGTAACTCATTTCGTTTGTTAAAAATAATTTCTAAGAATAAAAATTTTTAAAAAGAGGTAACTTTAGTCTCTCTCCTTAAGTTTATTCTCTTTTATAAAATATTTAAGGAAACACAGAGAGCATCGTCCTTGTATGAGATGTTTTATTTGCCTAGTTAATCAGACTATAGGATCACGGCCACACATGAAACGCGACGAATAGAATAAAAAATAGCACGTATAATTCCAGTATGTATATATGAAACGACGTTTATTTAAAAAAAAAAGCGTTTCATCCAAATGTCCGAATCGACATTAGATAACCTGAAAACCTGTGATACGCCATAAAACAAAATAACGAAATTGAATATGAATAAATATGTGAAAATATAAAGAAGATAAAAGTTAAATCTTTTATTTGCATAGTTTGATTAGGTATTAAACAATTCGGAAAAGTCGATATTCCCTAAAATAAAATAGCTAAGCTAAACACCATTTATATATATATTTGGAGATATAAAGAATTTAAAGCAAAAAATATGTGTTCCATTAATTACTGGATTCAGTATTAAATAAGCCGAAAAGAGTTGATGTGTTGTAACACAAAATGGCCAAATCAAACCAAACACTGTGAATTAATAGTTGAATGTATACAGAACGTGAAGAATGAACATTTTTTTGAAAAATTACTAGATAAACCAAAAGGGATTAATATGTCATAAAACAAAACTACCAAACTAAACACTGTGAATTAATAG
>NC_136498.1:9140826-9193326 GCF_053919585.1 Euprymna scolopes
TAGCGCTCCTACTATTAGTGGTGGTATTTTCACGTTTTTCATTCTCCAGATCTCTTTTAGCACTATGGACTGTTCCGTGTATTTGCTCCGCTTCTCATTCTCCTTGCTTTTCACTCTGTGGTCTGCTGGCACAGCAAAATCTACAATCTGGCAGGCCTGTTCCTTTTTTTTTTACTATTATGACATCTGACCTTATTTTTTGGATGGGTTATGCGTTTGTATATCCATGTCCCATAGGATCTTGTGACTTTCATTTTCCAGTACTGCTGCTGGTTTGTGTTTGTACCACTTGTCTGTGTGTTAAAATTCATTATTATTATTATTATTATTGGCTCACATGGAGCTTTCACATAAGTAAACAAACGAGCTGATTGGAAACCTGTGGTGTTCTCTGGAAGCTGACTGACAACAAGTCTCACCAGACGTCCACCTCCTTCGATAGCATTTGCAAATTAATTTGCAGCATCGCAACAGCCAGTGATTTATCGCTGGCAGTGGCCATTGGTTTATACTGGAATTTGATTAGCACTCAGCCTCCCCAAGGTTTATTATTATTATTATTATTATTATTATTATTATTATTATTATTATTATTATTATTATTATTATTATTTAATGTAGGAGGCGGTACAATGCAGAGGTAACAAAAAGTACAAACTCAAGCTGATGCAGAATAGTTTTATTAAAATATAAATAGAATATCCGTGTTCTATTTATATTTCGAGAAAGATCTCTTCGTAGATATGTGTTTGACTTTGGTTCAAACGCGCTTCTCTAAACAGTAACAGTATACAATGCCTTGAAACGTGCTATTTAATATTTTATTTTATGTTTATATGATTAAATTTTCTTTATATTTTAGTGAAAGTCTTTCGTAAATTCAGCATTATTTATATTTATTTGTGCCTGCATTTATAAATGCTTTGTATTTTAACCATAATTATTGTTTATTAATTTATTTGTTTGTTTTTATTTTCTATGTTTATTAAAATGTCCAGAGTATCGTATTAGTGACATCGCCCACGTGCTTATTCCTTTAATTATGTTTCGACTATTTATTTTAGTTTGGAGGAAATTTTTGTTCTTTTGAGGTACTACTTTCATGTTTTCTATTTCATTTCCGATGTCTTGACGGCGTCAGGTATTTGTAGCTTTCTTATTCACCTAGTACCCTGATTTGTGTTTGATTGGGCAGTACTATATCTTCAGTTGCTTCTAGTTTTCCCTTCCTCGTGGTTGGCAGTGCGCACTTTTACACGTCGAATTTCATATGGATATCCTGACTAAAGATTCTGGCCGTCTTTATTAGTTTTTCTAGTTCTGTTTTTGCTTTAGCAAACAGTTTAAGGTCATTCATGTACATTAGGTGCTTCATTCTGTCTTCCGTGTTAGTGACATTGTATTATGTTTGGTATTTTCTTAGGATGTGTTTAGGGGCATCATGGCTATAATGAGCAGTAATGGTGAGAGGAAATCACTTTGGAAGATTCCTCTTTGTACTATTATTATTATTATTATTATTATTATTGTTGTTGTTGTTGTTGTTGTTGTCGTCATCGTTGATATTCTTATAATTGTTCGTATAGATGTGCGTTAAGCACATTTAAACTAAATTTAGTCTTCTCTGTATGACGTTGTAACACTTTTTATATCGCATTAAATCATGCCAATCATGCTGTTTAGATGATTCCCGCTGTCTGGGTTCATGCCTAAACATTTGCAACTCTAATTTGAACGGACCAAATTTTTAATTATTAAGTCTGCTCTTGCCATTTGACGCAAAGCAAACCATTGAAGCTGTTTCGTTGGTTATGTATAACTGATTGAAAATCAAATTTGCGATATTGTTTTTTTTTTAATCAATTGCAAAAGCAATTTTATATTTATTTAAGCTGATTATTTCTCGGTCTGAAATTACTTATCTATTATGGGTTTTTGCATTCTACACTTGCGCGTTCCACTGACTTTTAAATTCTGACTTTTGAAAAAATTTCCTTCGCTTGTCGGATTTACTATCGAGTTAGTTTTCATGCACGCTGGAACTTTTACTCCCCATTTGTTTGTGTTCCTTTGTTCTTCTTTTCCCTATTTCTTTCATGTTTTTACATTTTATAAACTGACTTGAACATATTTTTTTTGTAATTTATTACTAATTATCTTAATTTCTGTTGTATTTAATACCTTAACATGTACATTTTAGCTCTTCTATAATAAAAATTTCCTAATTTTTTTCTTTCCTCCGATGAGAAGAATAGCACTTTAAAAGACTTCGTGGAATAAAGATTTTGGAACATGGTATTTGGAGGATTCTGTCGAACATGTAATTTAATTGTAAATTTAAATTTAAAGTTTTAATTTTGTTCTTCCCCCCCTTTACACACACACACACACACACACACACATATATATATATATATATATATATATATATATATATATATATATATATATATTGCTTTGTTAAAGCACCAGGTGTAAGATAAGATTAATCAAGAAGACACTACTGCAATAAAATCATTAGATCAGATAACTAGAGTAAATGGAAAATAAATAAATTTAATATAAAATCATTTACATATGTTCAAAGAAATCAATGCAATAACAACCTGGAATAGTGTACGATCGTTTTAGAGATTAGTTAAATACAATCTCTTTATTATCATAAAAGTAAGTGGAGGGTTAACCCAAACTAACGATATATTAGCAGCATCGATTGGGGTTCAATATCGAATCGATGGATAATATTATGAATATAACAAAATTGTCGAGGAATAACACACACACACACACATATATATATATATATATATATATATATATATATATATAACTACCATTTCCTACGTACAGACACTGATGTTTTATGCTTAAGCAATCATTAGTGTATGGTAATAATTCCTGCCGGTCAGGAGATTCGAACTCAGCCACGAAGCCACTTTTTGCTCTGTTTGCCAAAGGTCTTCAAGGGTGCCAAACAATTGCAACGGAATTAAAAGACTTAAGAACTATTCAACACCGAATTTTGGCGAATATATTAAGTAATTTAAAGGTTTCGCAGAGTCGGAATCGTGAACATTGTATAGACGTTAGTTGATTGCCTTAGTCATAAGTCTTCTCTTAAGTGTTCGAAATGGGCTTGAACATTATAATTATTTAATAAGTTTTACTTTAAGACAGTAGTTTTTTCTTGCTTACACAGTCATAAGTGTAAGGTAATGATTCCTGCCGGTCATGGGATTTGAACCCAGCAAGTCACGTCGGTGTGTGAGCGAGTTTGTTCCCAAATGCACTCCGAAAAAGCGGAGGCGATTTTGTTTTTAATTTCACAAAAATATGTACTCGGAGTGCTTTTTGCTTAGTTTTGTAATAAAATATTTTTGATACGTTTCGAAAATCGATGATTGAAAAAAAAACTCGATTAATAAAGAAAAAGTCATATTTTGATCAACTTTAACAGTCTTAGCACACTTATCGAGCGTAACATTATGATTGTATTCGAGAAGTGTAATCAACACACTAAACAAACATCCATTTCGAACGGGTCCATGTCATATAAAACTTACTGTTGATTTTATATGCTTGACCTTAGACTTGTGCGGTTATAATGTCTTTAACTTAGGTTTGAAATGAAAACGTCAATTATCTTGCTGCAATTGTGCTTTTAAGAAATACAATAATTTCAAACGCGCTTCTGTCGTATCAAAGAACCTACTGATGATTTTATATGGTTGGTCTTTCGGTTTGTCTGGTAATAAAACTTCTCAAATATACTTGTGATATTACGCTTTGTGATAATGTGTTAATTTTTGTCAAAATCACCTGTTCTTTTTTTTTCATCAGATTATTTCGATTATGGATACTCATCTAAGATATTCATATACAAAACCTATCAAAGTATACTGTCAGGTACATAAAGTACCTTCCTGTGACATTTCCTTAGAATTGGCTCAACCGTTTTCGAGTTTATAAAGAACGAACTGGCGAACACAAACACATACAGACAAATTCGCTTTTATATAATAGTACAGATACATGCGAATGACATATATGTATATATAATACATATAGTAGTGTCTTTCTTTAAATGAAATAATGAATCAGCATTGTGATCAAGTATAAAGCGATCACGTTTCTTTTGGAGAAACTGCATAATTGAAGTCAGATTCCCTTTCAATGGCGCTGGTTTAGTTTTTATCTTTTTTCTCGAATGATTTTGACTTGGAATTTCAATCAATCAATTCATCCAGAGCAGAATCAATCTGATGAATGACACAATCGAATGTAGTTCTATTTAAGTAATTTCTTTCTTCCCGTGTGAAATCGTCTGACCTTAACGGATCAGAGGTTTTACCGGGGTTTAGTGTCTTCTTTCAACCGGAGTGCTACTTCGAAATTGCCAACGACACATTACTTTGCTTAATTGCACATTCGCATTATTCACCGCCAAAATATGCGCAATGTGGTTTCTGCTGACACAAGGCAATGAGCTGGAGATTTAAAAAAAAACTAAATCGATATGTTGGGTAACCCAGATACTCAGGATTAACGTCAAAGGAAAATCAGTCAAATCCTATGTGCAGATGTCCCCGGGAATGACACAAAAGAAGTCAAAATGGAGGACGTAGAATCCCCGAAAATTGGGACAGACATTCAAGCCTAGATAACAGTTCGGGACCTAATAGGTTGGAGACTTTCTTTGAAACCTGTCAAGAAGTGAGAGACTAATAGCAGATGCACCAGCCCAAATTTAACAACAATAGGCATACATGGGCGAACGGTGGCCTTGTAGATGTACAGGATACTTTCAGGCGTAAGTTACATTCTAACACGATAGACAGAGCCCACCGTCCTCGCAGCAGCCGCAGCAATGCTCTCCATGTATGTTCTTACTCGTGTTCCCTGTGAACTTAAAGCCGAGGAGTTTCAACGAAGAACTTTCAGATAATCTATCTTTAGCTATATCTGTTGGTGGTTGAGAAGGTTTCTTGTAATTATAAAAGGAAACGAGCTTAGTCTTGGTAGCATTGAACGTTACCATCCTCCCCCCCATTCCACTACAGACTAGAGGCTTTTCTCTAGGATTTCCTGCCATTGCCTTGAATATGTATTCATTCGTTTTCCCCTCATGCATGTTTTAGAGCACGTTGTTCTCAGCAAATACGCCCATCTCAGAGACAATTTTATCTGGGAAGTCATTTATAAATATCAGGAATAATAAAGGTCCAAGGATCTATTTCTGAGTCACACCCGCATTTATATTATATTATTTCGACCTACAAACATCGAGGACAACCTGGAAAAAGGATTAAATTATGTGAAGTATTCGCCGAGTAATACAATAGGATCTAATTTTCATGATTAGACTATCGTGCTATATCCTGTCAAAAACCTTAAATATATCGAGGGCTATTGCCCTTCCCTTCCCTATCTTATCCAGTGCATGGTATATACGTTCAGAGATTACAGTTAGGATATCAGCAGTAAAACGGGCTTGTCTAATCCTTATTGGCATTCTGACAGAAGCTTAGCATCTGTAAGGTGGCTGATTATAGCTTTTTTTAATTATTTTTGGAAGAAAAATAATGAGTCAGTTCTTTCGCAAGAATTCTTGAAAACTGATACCACAGAAGCAGTTTTTCAGCAGTCAGGAAAGTATAATTTGTTAAGGCACTTGTTGAAGAGTTCGGGGAGAACTTGTGCAATCTCAGTGGAGCATTTTTTTAATAGTACATCCGGGATAAGATTAGATCTCTATACTTTTAAGGTGTCTAAGTTTTTTATGATATCATGCAATTCAGACGGGGTAATTTCAAGATTATCTTGTTTGGTTTCACCCCGCAAAAAAAAACCCTACCAAGATAGGTGTAAATCTCTAGGTTTCTTCTAAATAGTTCGACTCCTGTTTTGTCAAAGATATTTGCCACTGTCTCTCTGCATCAACCTTACGTTGGCCGTCTTTAAGAGCAATTTTCTTTTCAGATTTAAGTCATCGTGACATGCAATAAATGTGAGTCTTTTCTAAATTTACTCTAGCAATGTAAATCGTTACTGAAGAAGAATCCCTAACTTTTAACATTAATATATTGGCTAGCAGCTATTTTATCTTAAACAAATATATGTGAATCAGCATTGTACGACTATTTTACGAGATTGATTTTATTGTTTGCATTGATTCTATTCAGGAATACAATACTTACAGCAGCGGACCAGTGAAGGTTCCTATATATTAATTAGTCAGTATATGTTATGGTGCCGACTGGATTCGAACAGCATACTTGGCAGTATCTTTATTGATTTTACATTTAAAGTTACTGTTATTCCTAATACATTGCTTGAAATGAACATGTATTTAAGTCTTAATAATATACAGAAATATAATGGGGTTTTCCTTTCCATAAAAATCATTGATATTTTTGATAAAGTGCAAAAATAAAATACTTGCGTACATCTTTATTCTATATTGATTTGTTTATATTTTTAACATTTCTAATTTTGGAATTCCCTCCCGGTGTCCTGCTTTTTGAACTGCATAAGTGTAATGTGAATATACACCTTACTGCTTAACTCTCCACTTTGTGTAACACATCAGGTATGATACCTAATGCATGTTAGTCCCTTACGTCTGAGAGGCAATTCACTTTGTTCGGGGTAATTATGAGTAAAAACATTCAGATATTATCCTCATCTTCAAAGTTGCTGTTTTTTTTCACTGCGTTTCGGCCAACTATTTGTCTGGCCTTCTTCAAGCGGTGAGACAACAAAAACTATGGAAGGCAGTAATTACTGGAGATACAGTTAAAAAAAATCAACATTCCTATCCCGTCGCGGTTAACCACCTGAAGAAGGCCGAGGAATAGTTTGTCAAAATGTAATGAAAGAACAAATATGAATGATTCCAATGAAATAATCTATATTACTTTAATTAGAATGGCATGAAAGCAAACACGATGTAAATGACAGGTTTATAATTATGTTTAAACTAAATAATAATATTCGATTTATGAACAATTCATTTTAAAATTAGTAAAATCAAAATTTTTACTATAAAAATACTAAAATATTTTCTTTAACAACACCAGTAGATATTTAGACATCTAAATATTTTATTTTATTAAACGAATGCGAAGTTATTTATTTCCTTCTAACAACGAGATTATTTGAACGTGACATCGAGGCTGGTTATTTACTTTGACACTACCAGCACATTTTCAATTACTTTTTAAGCATCGCATTTCATATTGGACACCTGACGACCTTATAAAATAAATATGCGTGTAAGCTGATAACGTACTTAAGCGAGCACGTGAAATTACTATTATTTATGGTAAATTTAGTATTTTTAATGATTTCTTACATATGGATAATTATATAGTATTGCTCATAAACGAAACGTTCAGTTTAAATAAAGACAATTCGATATACATACGCGTCATACAGAAATAAGTATTCTCACTAAAATTATAAAAATAACTGAGTAAGTTAAACTCAATTTCATTGTAAATTGTGGGTTTATCATATGACATACAATTGCACAGTACTCGACAAAAAGGCGGCTAATGCAGTCTGTCATTTTGGCAATAGGTAACTCGATTCTTATCTATAGTGGATCGAAAGAATACGATAACACTGATATCTATCTTTTTATCTATATCTATCTATCTATCTATCTATCTATATCTATATCTATAGATATAGCTATATATATATATATATATATATATATATATATATATATATATACTAGCACAGCACCTTTAAATATATTTTACTGAGACGTTGCACATTTAGACCCTGTCTAATACACGCTATAATATATCTATATAATATATATAGAGAGAGACAGACAGGCAGACACACTCACACATACAGACAGACACACAGACACGGCACACACACACACACACACACACACACACACACACATATATATATATATATATATATATATATATATATATATATATATATATATATATATTAGCAAATCGGCCGCAGGCTTTTTTTCGCCGGGGTTCTCGCCCGTAATGTTTATGGATAACTTTCCTTATACTTCTTAGATTATAATATCTCAGAGTCGAAAACGGACGTCGTCTCTATTTTATTTTGATCCAGTTTTTAAAAATCCATTGTTTTAGTGTTTGTTTATCTTTCTCGTAAACATAAAGTGAAACTGATCGGAGCAAAGCCGCCCGCCTGGTCGTCCTGGCTGGGATGTCTTGAAGGCAATTAGCTGTGATCAATCTGGGAGAAACCCTTCATATCAGATAATTGCTATTCATTTAGAATGCCAGATCTCCGTCTTTATTGGCAGAGCTGGTTTCCCCCAAAATTGTTTCGAAACAAATACGGAATATTTACTGGCCTACGGCCAGACGTTCATTTCTGCACCTATGTGATTCTTAACTTTTTTTCACCTTCTTTTCCTTTTTGATTGACATCGCTCAATTTGAACGCTTTACACTTCCGCTCGCGTCATGGCGTAGCGGTAAGCTCCCAGGTTTTCTTTCACTTTCTTTTCCGCCTTCGCGCGCGGATTCAAGCCTACCTGCCGACTAATACTTTTTCTTATCACACACCTACAGACACCCGGGAAAACACCCGGGCAACGACGGGCACCCCCGCTAATTTTTAATGAAAGTCTATCTTCAATCAAACGGTCTGATTTTTTTTTTGGGGGGGGGGGTGAGGACAATTATTTCTGCATTATACTAAGTGTTTAATAATCAAAAACGTCAAAACAAAAATAATAATTGAAATGTCCAATAGCCGTTTCGGAACAATGGAGAATGCAGCTGACAAGCGAACGCCAAACAAAAATAATAATCAAATTTTCTTAAGTCCATTTTTCAAGCAAAGGAATAAAGCTGACGATAATCCAATCGCAGAATCGACTGTCAAAAGAGGAATGTCAAATATAAAAGGTCATAGGCGATTACATAACAGCGGCTTGAATTAACTTAGGTTAGTTCTTGTTATATCAAGGCCATTACTTCGGCTGTTACGAGGACAGTGGGCTCTTACTACTGTGCTAGAATGTTAATTACTCTTGAAAGTATCCTACATCATGAACACTCCATACATTCGAAATATATCCTGAAATACTCAATACATTCGCCCATGTATGGAGTATTGTTGTCCCATTTGAGCTGATGCATTTGCTACTAGTCTCTCCCTCTTAGAGAAGGTTCAAACGAGAGTCGCCAACCTAATAGGTCCTGAACTGTCAGATAGGCTTCCGTTTCTGTTCCACCGACGAAATTTTGCATTCCTCTGTCTGTTTTACAAGTATTTTAATGGTGGATGCTCTGACGAACTACAATCTTTGTACCCCTTCGATGTATATAATCCCGACAAATCCAACAAGCAGCAAAGTCACACCCCTACACAGTAGAGATCCCCGGATGTCAGAAAGCTTTCTACTCCAATAACTTCTTCCCAGAACTGCTAGACTTTGGAATTTCCTTCCGGGTTCCTGCTTCCCCAACTGCACTGACATGCACAAGTACAAGTGTAATATAGACAGACATCTTTCTGCCCAACTCCATACATAAAATCTCTGCAATTATGTCCCAGATAGTAGCCTACTACATCCAAGTGCCCTTTCTTTCAAGCCCCCACCCCGAGGCTGGGTATGAATTTCAAAGACCATATGTGGGGGACAATCCCACATATAAGACCATTGCTCTTCTAGCAATAAGTTATTGGTCAATGTAGGGGAAACCCTTCATACCAATTGTCACTATCCAGCTCCCCTACTCCTCAGGGAGTTGGTCCCCATTTTCCCTTCACTCTTCACATTAAAAAATGGCCTTGTGCCTAATTTGCTCGGTGGGGAAGCAAATAAATGTAACAAGTGCACTCTCCCTTGCTTGAGGTAAAAATGCAATGAAAAAAAAAAACAAAATTCAACAGTTTAAACAATAAAGTTGGCTTTTGTTATAGCGGGGCGATTGTAAAGTGTCCATGTCTTTTTTTGTTCAGTATAAATTGCAACTCGAAGTGATGGCATATATCGATGAAACTTGCAGAAGATGCGTGTTAACAAACCATATCTTCATTGAGCATTGGTGAATCCACTTACAATCTGCTGTCAAGTTTTCAACGATGCAATGTTCTTTCGAATAGCTGTGCGTTAGACCACACCTCGCCTGACTGTTCTGGTTTTATCGCTTCTCTTTCTCGCATCGATTCAAAACAGGTAGACAAATCTTAAAGTGTTTCCGGACAGAAATAGAGGCCGAGAGGAAATCTCGCTCTGGCGATCTTTGTCACTTGTCACGAGATGATATTCTTACAGTCGGCGCTACTTGCCTCCTAACTCCGGATTGAATCCTGATTAGAGGAAGGAGAGTGGGTTGATTGTAATAAAATAGAAAATCTGGATTAAAAAAAAAGCGAAAAAGATTGAAACTAAGAATTTTTTTAAATAACCAATTATTTATTATTTGTAAAGCATAGAAAATAGTGTGTATTGTTTTTATACTTTAGACATGGTGTCACTAAAATGTAAATCTTGTTTAGTCTTAACCGATATTTTTTCAAAAATGCTAATCGGTCAAATGTAGCTAGACACGAGTGAAATAAAATAAAAGCATTCTCGATGCAGCGTTATATATAGAGCTATTTCAGCAGCATATTCTTTTCATTTTTTTTTGTTTCTCGAGTATATATCCGACATAGACACAATTAATCAACAGAGACCCACATCACTCTATATAAAAACATAGAAGATATCAACGGATACACACTCGCGAGTCAAAGCAATGAAAAGAATATGATGTTGTCCTAACCCTTATATATATATATATATATATATATATATATATATATATATATATATATATAGTAATTTATAAAATATATATGGCGAGTAAGCTACACTGAATATTCCGCGTTTCATCCACTCTAGGACTCGTCAGGCTTATACGCGAATTCTGTGTTTATCGTTTTTATATGCTCCTCTTCTATTGAGATTTTAGTTAGCCAATCAGCTTTCTAGTATCAACCGCGCCCTTCCTATCAGCCAATGCATTTATCGGACAAAGGCCTATTTGGCCTCTGGTTGACCTGTTCCTTTGTGTGTGCTCTATTTAGTTTCTTGATCTGTTTTAGCACTAGGTTGATGTTTTTTTTTGGTTTTTTGATGTTAGTTTATATATAAATATATATATATGTGTACATACATATATGCACATATATATACATATACATATATACACACATATATGTGTGATCGTTTAGTTATATTCGTGTTTATAAACATGAATATATATAAACGATCACATATATATGTATGTATATATATGTATATATATATATATATATACATATTTATACATACATATATATATGTGATCGTTTATGTATATTCATGTTTATAAACACGAATATATATATATATATATATCCATATACATATGTTTTAAACTTTATACTCTACAGGTAAATTAGCACAAAACTGTTTTTTTTAATTAGATTATTATATTTATTGATGTTTTATCTTAAATTTGTGGTGTATAAATCTGCGGTGAGAAAATTAATTACTTTCATTTTTATAGACATTTCAAAATGGGGAGGGGGATTTAAAAATAAATGTTCGTATAGAATATTATATTCAGTTTATTGGAAAGAGCATAAATGTCACATTAAACCTGCAAATATCGTAAAAATTTAACCAATGAAAAAATTTTGATAGATTTTTAAATTGAAAAAATTGACAAATATTTAACTCGTTAAATTCAATTCATTTCATTACGTAGGAAATGGCTGCATGAGCAGGCACTTTGTAAACCATGTTTTTTTATAAAGTATATTCCATAAGAAATTAAACAAACTACTTTTTAAAAAAGAAATTACCAGTTTTGTATATTTTATTCGCAGTTTTGGGTTAAGGGTGTCAAAAATTCTGAAAAAATTCTGACACATCTACTGATATATCCATTGCGAAACCGGAAGTCGCGAGCATTGGAATTAATGGTAGTCAATCGAAAAAGGACAATGAGATGAGACAATATCGACGATAAAATCGACCACAACTTATTGAAAACTTACGATAGAGGTATAAAAGTTTTTGGCCCATGTTTTTGATATTTGAAAAACCGAGCTTTTAAACGATTCGAATTTTGTCACGTTCCGGCGCGTCCGTCGAAAGTTTTTGCGAGATATACAAACACAAACACATTTTCCTTGTATATAATAGATTATTTAAATAATGGGCAAATCTTATTTCGGTCAACTTAATTGGTTTCAACATTACTCAAAAACAACTTATTTTTCTTAAATAAAGTTCTATTCTATGAGATAGACCCTATAAGTTTATTATACCACAACTGTTCAAACTAAAACACACTTATCACAATATTCTTATGTGGATTTATATTAAAAAAAATACTTGTTATACTTTGTGACATATTTCCATTCTATTGTAGTCAGGCGCCAACGCAGACTCCGTAAATTTATTATAACATAATTTTGCAAACTGAAACATAATTATAAAACTATACTTACGCAAACAGGTATCAGAATTCTTTGTTAAAGTTTGTGGCATATTTTAATTCTATGGAGGCCATGCGCGAAGGAAGACCTCACAATTTTATTATACCATACCTGTTCAAGCTGAAACATACTTAGCAAAGTATCATTATGCGCATCTACTGTTCAAGATGTGATATACTTAGCAAAGTATTATTATGCGCATCTACTGTTCAAGATGTAACATACTTAGCAAAGTATCATTATGCGCATCTAATGTTCAAGATGTAACATACTTAGCAAAGTATCATTATGCGCATCTAATATTCAAGATGTAACATACTTAGCAAAGTATCATTATGCGCATCTAATGTTCAAGATGTAACATACTTAGCAAAGTATTATTATGCGCATCTAATGTTCAAGATGTAACATACTTAGCAAAGTATTATTATGCGCATCTACTGTTCGAGATGTGATATACTTAGCAAAGTATCATTATGCGCATCTAATGTTCAAGATGTAACATACTTAGCAAAGTATCATTATGCGCATCTAATGTTCAAGATGTAACATACTTAGCAAAGTATCATTATGCGCATCTAATGTTCAAGATGTAACATACTTAGCAAAGTATCATTATGCGCATCTAATGTTCAAGATGTAACATACTTAGCAAAGTATCATTATGCGCATCTAATATTCAAGATGTAACATACTTAGCAAAGTATCATTATGCGCATCTAATGTTCAAGATGTAACATACTTAGCAAAGTATCATTATGCGCATCTAATGTTCAAGATGTAACATACTTAGCAAAGTATCATTATGCGCATCTAATGTTCAAGATGTAACATACTTAGCAAAGTATCATTATGCGCATCTAATGTTCAAGATGTAACATACTTAGCAAAGTATTATTATGCGCATCTAATATTCAAGATGTAACATACTTAGCAAAGTATCATTATGCGCATCTAATATTCAAGATGTAACATACTTAGCAAAGTATCATTATGCGCATCTAATGTTCAAGATGTAACATACTTAGCAAAGTATCATTATGCGCATCTAATATTCAAGATGTAACATACTTAGCAAAGTATAATTATGCGCATCTAATGTTCAAGATGTAACATACTTAGCAAAGTATCATTATGCGCATCTAATGTTCAAGATGTAACATACTTAGCAAAGTATCATTATGCGCATCTAATATTCAAGATGTAACATACTTAGCAAAGTATCATTATGCGCATCTAATGTTCAAGATGTAACATACTTAGCAAAGTATTATTATGCGCATCTAATGTTCAAGATGTAACATACTTAGCAAAGTATCATTATGCGCATCTAATATTCAAGATGTAACATACTTAGCAAAGTATCATTATGCGCATCTAATATTCAAGATGTAACATACTTAGCAAAGTATTATTATGCGCATCTAATGTTCAAGATGTAACATACTTAGCAAAGTATCATTATGCGCATCTAATATTCAAGATGTAACATACTTAGCAAAGTATCATTATGCGCATCTAATATTCAAGATGTAACATACTTAGCAAAGTATCATTATGCGCATCTAATATTCAAGATGTAACATACTTAGCAAAGTATCATTATGCGCATCTAATGTTCAAGATGTAACATACTTAGCAAAGTATCATTATGCGCATCTAATATTCAAGATGTAACATACTTAGCAAAGTATCATTATGCGCATCTAATATTCAAGATGTAACATACTTAGGAAAGTATTATTATGCGCATCTAATGTTCAAGATGTAATATACTTAGCAAAGTATCATTATGCGCATCTAATGTTCAAGATGTAATATACTTAGCAAAGTATTATTATGCGCATCTACTGTTCAAGATGTAACATACTTAGGAAAGTATCATTATGCGCATCTAATATTCAAGATGTAACATACTTAGCAAAGTATCATTATGCGCATCTAATGTTCAAGATGTAACATACTTAGCAAAGTATTATTATGCGCATCTAATGTTCAAGATGTAATATACTTAGCAAAGTATCATTATGCGCATCTAATGTTCAAGATGTAATATACTTAGCAAAGTATTATTATGCGCATCTAATGTTCAAGATGTAACATACTTAGCAAAGTATTATTATGCGCATCTAATGTTCAAGATGTAATATACTTAGCAAAGTATTATTATGCGCATCTACTGTTCAAGATGTAACATACTTAGGAAAGTATCATTATGCGAATCTAATATTCAAGATGTAACATACTTAGCAAAGTATCATTATGCGCATCTAATGTTCAAGATGTAATATACTTAGCAAAGTATTATTATGCGCATCTAATGTTCAAGATGTAACATACTTAGCAAAGTATTATTATGCGCATCTAATGTTCAAGATGTAACATACTTAGCAAAGTATCATTATGCGCATCTAATGTTCAAGATGTAATATACTTAGCAAAGTATTATTATGCGCATCTAATGTTCAAGATGTAACATACTTAGCAAAGTATCATTATGCGCATCTAATGTTCAAGATGTAACATACTTAGCAAAGTATTATTATGCGCATCTAATGTTCAAGATGTAACATACTTAGCAAAGTATTATTATGCGCATCTAATGTTCAAGATGTAACATACTTAGCAAAGTATCATTATGCGCATCTAATGTTCAAGATGTAATATACTTAGCAAAGTATTATTATGCGCATCTAATGTTCAAGATGTAACATACTTAGCAAAGTATCATTATGCGCATCTAATGTTCAAGATGTAACATACTTAGCAAAGTATCATTATGCGCATCTAATGTTCAAGATGTAACATACTTAGAAAAGTATTATTATGCGCATCTAATGTTCAAGATGTAACATACTTAGAAAAGTATTATTATGCGCATCTAATGTTCAAGATGTAATATACTTAGCAAAGTATTATTATGCGCATCTACTGTTCAAGATGTAATATACTTAGCAAAGTATTATTATGCGCATCTAATGTTCAAGATGTAATATACTTAGCAAAGTATCATTAGGCGCATCTAATATTCAAGATGTAACATACTTAGCAAAGTATCATTATGCGCATCTAATGTTCAAGATGTAATATACTTAGCAAAGTATCATTATGCGCATCTACTGTTCAAGATGTAACATACTTAGGAAAGTATCATTATGCGCATCTAATATTCAAGATGTAACATACTTAGCAAAGTATCATTATGCGCATCTAATGTTCAAGATGTAACATACTTAGGAAAGTATCATTATGCGCATCTAATATTCAAGATGTAACATACTTAGGAAAGTATTATTATGCGCATCTAATGTTCAAGATGTAATATACTTAGCAAAGTATCATTATGCGCATCTAATATTCAAGATGTAACATACTTAGCAAAGTATTATTATGCGCATCTAATATTCAAGATGTAACATACTTAGCAAAGTATCATTATGCGCATCTAATATTCAAGATGTAACATACTTAGCAAAGTATTATTATGCGCATCTAATGTTCAAGATGTAATATACTTTGCAAAGTATCATTATGCGCATCTAATGTTCAAGATGTAACATACTTAGGAAAGTATTATTATGCGCATCTAATGTTCAAGATGTAACATACTTAGGAAAGTATCATTATGCGCATCTAATATTCAAGATGTAACATACTTAGCAAAGTATCATTATGCGCATCTAATGTTCAAGATGTAATATACTTAGCAAAGTATCATTATGCGCATCTACTGTTCAAGATGTAACATACTTAGGAAAGTATTATTATGCGCATCTAATGTTCAAGATGTAACATACTTAGGAAAGTATCATTATGCGCATCTAATATTCAAGATGTAACATACTTAGCAAAGTATCATTATGCGCATCTAATGTTCAAGATGTAACATACTTAGCAAAGTATTATTATGCGCATCTAATATTCAAGATGTAATATACTTAGCAAAGTATTATTATGCGCATCTAATGTTCAAGATGTAATATACTTAGCAAAGTATTATTATGCGCATCTAATGTTCAAGATGTAACATACTTAGCAAAGTATCATTATGCGCATCTAATATTCAAGATGTAACATACTTAGCAAAGTATTATTATGCGCATCTAATGTTCAAGATGTAATATACTTAGCAAAGTATTATTATGCGCATCTACTGTTCAAGATGTAACATACTTAGCAAAGTATTATTATGCGCATCTAATATTCAAGATGTAACATACTTAGCAAAGTATCATTATGCGCATCTAATGTTCAAGATGTAACATACTTAGCAAAGTATTATTATGCGCATCTACTGTTCAAGATGTAATATACTTAGCAAAGTATTATTATGCGCATCTAATGTTCAAGATGTAATATACTTAGCAAAGTATCATTATGCGCATCTAAGTTTCAAGATGTAACATACTTAGCAAAGTATTATTATGCGCATCTAATATTCAAGATGTAACATACTTAGCAAAGTATCATTATGCGCATCTACTGTTCAAGATGTAACATACTTAGGAAAGTATCATTATGCGCATCTAATATTCAAGATGTAACATACTTAGGAAAGTATTATTATGCGCATCTAATATTCAAGATGTAACATACTTAGCAAAGTATTATTATGCGCATCTAATATTCAAGATGTAACATACTTAGCAAAGTATCATTATGCGCATCTAATATTCAAGATGTAACATACTTAGCAAAGTATCATTATGCGCATCTAATATTCAAGATGTAACATACTTAGCAAAGTATCATTATGCGCATCTAATATTCAAGATGTAACATACTTAGCAAAGTATTATTATGCGCATCTAATGTTCAAGATGTAACATACTTAGCAAAGTATCATTATGCGCATCTAATGTTCAAGATGTAATATACTTAGCAAAGTATCATTATGCGCATCTAATGTTCAAGATGTAATATACTTAGCAAAGTATTATTATGCGCATCTACTGTTCAAGATGTAACATACTTAGCAAAGTATTATTATGCGCATCTAATATTCAAGATGTAACATACTTAGCAAAGTATCATTATGCGCATCTAATGTTCAAGATGTAATATACTTAGCAAAGTATCATTATGCGCATCTACTGTTCAAGATGTAACATACTTAGGAAAGTATCATTATGCGCATCTACTGTTCAAGATGTAATATACTTAGCAAAGTATCATTATGCGCATCTAATGTTCAAGATGTAATATACTTAGCAAAGTATCATTATGCGCATCTACTGTTCAAGATGTAACATACTTAGGAAAGTATCATTATGCGCATCTAATATTCAAGATGTAACATACTTAGGAAAGTATTATTATGCGCATCTAATATTCAAGATGTAACATACTTAGCAAAGTATCATTATGCGCATCTAATGTTCAAGATGTAATATACTTAGCAAAGTATCATTATGCGCATCTACTGTTCAAGATGTAACATACTTAGGAAAGTATCATTATGCGCATCTAATATTCAAGATGTAACATACTTAGCAAAGTATCATTATGCGCATCTAATATTCAAGATGTAACATACTTAGCAAAGTATTATTATGCGCATCTAATGTTCAAGATGTAATATACTTAGCAAAGTATTATTATGCGCATCTACTGTTCAAGATGTAACATACTTAGCAAAGTATCATTATGCGCATCTAATATTCAAGATGTAACATACTTAGCAAAGTATTATTATGCGCATCTAATGTTCAAGATGTAACATACTTAGCAAAGTATCATTATGCGCATCTAATATTCAAGATGTAACATACTTAGCAAAGTATCATTATGCGCATCTAATATTCAAGATGTAACATACTTAGGAAAGTATTATTATGCGCATCTAATGTTCAAGATGTAATATACTTAGCAAAGTATCATTATGCGCATCTAATATTCAAGATGTAACATACTTAGCAAAGTATTATTATGCGCATCTAATATTCAAGATGTAACATACTTAGCAAAGTATTATTATGCGCATCTAATATTCAAGATGTAATATACTTAGCAAAGTATCATTATGCGCATCTAATATTCAAGATGTAACATACTTAGCAAAGTATCATTATGCGCATCTAATATTCAAGATGTAACATACTTAGCAAAGTATTATTATGCGCATCTAATATTCAAGATGTAATATACTTAGCAAAGTATCATTATGCGCATCTAATATTCAAGATGTAACATACTTAGCAAAGTATCATTATGCGCATCTAATATTCAAGATGTAACATACTTAGCAAAGTATCATTATGCGCATCTAATATTCAAGATGTAACATACTTAGCAAAGTATTATTATGCGCATCTAATGTTCAAGATGTAACATACTTAGCAAAGTATCATTATGCGCATCTAATATTCAAGATGTAACATACTTAGCAAAGTATTATTATGCGCATCTAATGTTCAAGATGTAACATACTTAGCAAAGTATCATTATGCGCATCTAATATTCAAGATGTAACATACTTAGCAAAGTATCATTATGCGCATCTAATGTTCAAGATGTAACATACTTAGCAAAGTATCATTATGCGCATCTAATATTCAAGATGTAACATACTTAGCAAAGTATCATTATGCGCATCTAATATTCAAGATGTAACATACTTAGCAAAGTATTATTATGCGCATCTAATGTTCAAGATGTAATATACTTAGCAAAGTATCATTATGCGCATCTAATATTCAAGATGTAACATACTTAGCAAAGTATTATTATGCGCATCTAATGTTCAAGATGTAATATACTTAGCAAAGTATCATTATGCGCATCTAATATTCAAGATGTAACATACTTAGCAAAGTATTATTATGCGCATCTAATATTCAAGATGTAACATACTTAGCAAAGTATTATTATGCGCATCTAATATTCAAGATGTAACATACTTAGCAAAGTATCATTATGCGCATCTAATATTCAAGATGTAACATACTTAGCAAAGTATTATTATGCGCATCTAATGTTCAAGATGTAATATACTTAGCAAAGTATCATTATGCGCATCTAATGTTCAAGATGTAACATACTTAGCAAAGTATTATTATGCGCATCTAATGTTCAAGATGTAACATACTTAGCAAAGTATCATTATGCGCATCTAATATTCAAGATGTAACATACTTAGCAAAGTATCATTATGCGCATCTACTGTTCAAGATGTGATATACTTAGCAAAGTATTATTATGTGCATCTAATGTTCAAGCTGAAACATACTTAGCAAAGTATCATTATGCGCATCTAATGTTCAAGATGTAATATACTTAGCAAAGAATTATTATGCGCATCTACTGTTCAAGATGTAACATACTTAGGAAAGTATCATTATGCGCATCTAATATTCAAGATGTAACATACTTAGCAAAGTATCATTATGCGCATCTAATATTCAAGATGTAACATACTTAGCAAAGTATTATTATGCGCATCTACTGTTCAAGATGTAACATACTTAGGAAAGTATCATTATGCGCATCTAATATTCAAGATGTAACATACTTAGCAAAGTATTATTATGCGCATCTAATATTCAAGATGTAACATACTTAGCAAAGTATTATTATGCGCATCTAATATTCAAGATGTAACATACTTAGCAAAGTATTATTATGCGCATCTAATGTTCAAGATGTAATATACTTAGCAAAGTATCATTATGCGCATCTAATATTCAAGATGTAACATACTTAGCAAAGTATTATCATGCGCATCTACTGTTCAAGATGTGATATACTTAGCAAAGTATCATTATGCGCATCTACTGTTCAAGATGTAACATACTTAGCAAAGTATCATTATGATCATCTACTGTTCAAGATGTAACATACCTAGCAAAGTATCATTATGCGCATCTACTGTTCAAGATGTAACATACTTAGCAAAGTATCATTATGCGCATCTAATGTTCAAGATGTAACATACTTAGCAAAGTATTATTATGCGCATCGAATGTTCAAGATGTAACATAGCCATTTTTGGTCCTTGATACTTCGTCTATCATTGTAGTTGGTCTAGTTTAGTATAATAGTAAAGCATATTGGAGCCTATTCGTGTACAGACACACACACATTTAACTTTATTACATATATATATATAAATATATATATATATATATATATATATATATATATATATATATATAGAGAGAGAGAGAGAGAGAGAGAGAGACATGTGTGTGCAAAAAATAGGTAAATACCGTTGGAAAATTCATATATACCTATATTTATTGAATTTTGTCTCGAATTTATATATATATATATATATATATGTGTGTGTGTGTGTGTGTGTGTGTGTACGTGTTTGTGCGTAATAAAAATAGACAAATACTGTTGAAAACCACTTATACCTATATTTATCGTTTCTCTCTCTCTCTATATATATATATATATATATATATATATATATACGTACATATATATATATACATATATATATATATATATATATAAATGTGTGAGTGTCAGTGCGTAATAAAATAGACAAATACTGTTGAAAACCACTTATGAAGTGCAAATAGTTTTTTTATTAACAATTCATTTTTTCTTGACTTTCAACTTTGCTTTCTCCAATAACATATCCAACCAAAAATTAAGTGTTTCTCAACCACTTTTTTGTCAGTTGGTCTTGATATCATCGTTGCTTGTTTTATGTTATCGGAACAACTGTAAAATATAATTTAAAGGATTTAAGAACATCTCATAAAATATAAAACTTTAAGAGCACGAGGCCGCTAGATGTATATAAAAATGGAAAAACTTCGAAAAGCAACTGTGCCTATTTTTTCGGAATTTTAAACCTATAATATTTTAAAATAAATATTTTATATCATTTTATACCTAAAGACACGAGCATGTCATGCTTACCGAATCATCAATGTATGAAGTGATAATCACTGCCAGTTGGTAGAGTCGACCTCAGTTATAAAGTCAGGCTTGATTCGATACCTGAACACCACGAGAATTTAACACAGGAATTGAGTACAACTTAGTATCTAGAAATGAATAAAATCCCCGAGTCTTAACAGTAATATGTCAAAGTAATCGAACCCAGTCAGATTTGACTGTGAAAGATATTTCAACGCTTTAAACCTGTATGGACTCAGACAATAATCTATCAAGTCTTTGCTGGATTCATTACATATGTACTAGCAACGAATATTTTATAAACATTATATACACACACACACACACACACACACATTTACACACACACATATGTATATATATATATATATATATATATATATATATATATATATATATATATATATACTAGCAGAGTTACCCGACGGTGCCCGAGATTGAATGGTGATCCACGAATGTTTCACGCGCTCATATTTTTATTATCATTGAAATCGGAATCGATGGAACACCCATTTTCCAATCAAATCGATTGGTGGTCGGCTCTAATCGGGGACTCATCGCGATTCACCGGGAGGATTCTTCACATGTTTATGGCAGTGACTAAGTTCGCAATATATTGTAGTCTACATTGCACTGTAGAGAACATACTGCTGATTCTATAAATTATTTTTTATATATAGTTTGCATAAAAGTTTAAAATGCAAAAGTCAAGTATCGTGCTTCAGGTTAGGGTTTAAACTAAAACATCTATTTCGGACGTCCCCTTCTACTCTCAAGGAACCTACTATTGGTTTTATTTGCTTCTCATTATTGGTTGATCCAGGGATAATGGCTTGAATTTAAGTTTAAAATAAAAAAAGTCAAGTATCATTCTTCAATTGTGCTTTAAAAAGAAACATTCATTTCGAACGCGCCCTTGTCATATCAAAGTACTGTTGATTTTATATGCTGGGCTTTTCTTCTTGTGTGGTAATAAAACTTTAAAAATACACTTGGGATGTTAAGCTGTGTAAGCTGTTAACTTTGGTCAAATCGCTCGTTCCTTCTCTCATCGAATTATTTTGATTATCAATACTTATTGAATACATTCCGACACAAAACTCATCTAATAACTCTACCAGTACCTTCGTATGAAATTGCATAAAAATCGGTTCAGCCGTATCCGAGTCCATACGGAACGAAATCACAGACACACAGACATACGAAGTTTCTTTTTATATAAAAAATATATGTATAAGTTTCTTTTATGTAATTATAGATAAACATAGACACACACATATACATACACACACATACATGATGATGATTTCAACGTCTTGTCAGACGAGTGCCACTCCCTCAGGTACTGAAAGTCCATGAGCCCGAAGATAACCTTAACTTTAGTCCTGCCGAAAAAAAAATTCACACGCACAAGCAGACATGACACTGAAGACGGTCACTGGTGTATATACATATATATACATGCATGCATGCATGCATACACATATGCACATACACACATACAAATACCCCACATATATACATACATACATACACATTACATATATGCATACATAGACATACTTATACATAAACATACACAAGACGGTAATTGGCATGCATACACACACACACACATATATATATATATATATATATATATATATATATATTTAAACGCAATATATATATACAGATACACACATATCTGTAAACATACACATATATGTACATACATCATGAATACAAATACATACGTATACAGACACACATGCATACATACATATATATATATATATACATACATACACATATACATACATACATCCATACGTACACATACGCACATACATATATACACACACTTACCTACATATACATACACGTATGTAAATATGCAATGATACATACAGATATACATACATACACACCTACAAATACATACACACATATACATACATACGTACACATATGCACATATATATACACACACTTACCTACTTATACATACGTGTACGTAAATATGCACTCATACACACATACATACATGCCCACATATATATATGCATACATACACAAATGCATAAATACACATACACACGCCCATATACATACATGCACACATACACACAAACACACATATACATACATATAAATATAGATATACACACATACACATGTACATAAACATACATACACCTATATATATACATAGATACATATAATAATGGCAGATCAATTACTACATGCTTACAGCATTTCAGACCTACACGCGTCACAACTTTTCCATCGCAATAGGACCGTTTTTTTTGTTTTTGTTTTTGTTTTGTTTTTCTGAGAGAGTATCTGTACCTGATGGTGTTACAGAGTTTTAGCTTTGTACGACAGCTAAACCTCTCTCTCAGTTCAAAATGTTGACATCCAGCAACAAGCAAGAGCAAGATAGCCAGCAACAAGTCAAACTGCAGGCCAGCTTAATGCGGGTACTGGTCTCCCGCTTTATGTTTTTTAACACAGAGATTTGCTTCTCCTAGAGGGGTTGCCTTCACCACGGCTTACGGGAGCCCCCTCCACACCGCATACACATCGAAATATACACATGCGTACATAGACATACGCCAACATACGTGTGCATGCGCACAGACATACAAACGTAATCACGTAGAAGCACACATATACGCATATACACACATACGTACACACACACACATACACACATGCAAAATACACACGAATAAATAGTCCAAAAGTCATAAATAGTAAGTAAGTGATCAGCGATTCGACCATTTTTGTCCCTTTTCCTCTCTGCTTGGATTTTTTTTTTTTAATAAAGTTTGATTCAAACTCATTTTTTTTGCAACACATGAAGATAAGATTAACAGACTCGCATATCATTTTCCAAACAAAACAACGTACGAATTGACAAGACAGTCCAACTGAAAGTTATTTAAAGACGCTTGCACTTTTTTTTTAATAAAGTTTGATTTGCAAGGGCTTGTGTTCCTTTTATTGGAGCGTTGGTTGAATTTGAATAAAATGAAATACGTATTGAGTACGTTTGAAGCCGAAACAACGCATTATTACAAAATAAACATATATTTATTTTGTTTGAAATTTATATTGAAATTCATAAATATATTTCGAGAGTAAAACTTCATCTTCAGTATGTCTCTTTTTTTGGCATGTTGTTGTTGGAGCATAAAATCAGCAAGTAAAAGTCCATTTGGTGGTTTCGCGGTAGTCTTTTCAAGTGTCGGTACGGTACATTAGTTACGCAAAATTTACGTTAGGGTTTGTGTTCCTTTTATAGAAGCGTTGGAATCTGAATTAAATAAAATACGTATTAGATATGTTCGAAGTCGACACAACGCATTATTACAAAATAAACAGAGATGTATTTTGTAAAATGGCAAAAAAAAAGATATAGTGAAAATGAAGTTTACTTTCGAAATATATTTATGAATTCCAATATAAATTTCAAACAAAATCTGTTTATTTTGTAATAATGCGTTGTTATGGACCATCTTCTTCTAATTACGGGATTTTTGGATTTTACTTGTGCAAATATATATATATAATATATACTTGGATTTTACCATCACTGGATTATTTATCTTCCACCAGACTATCCATTCATGTGTAATCACCTTTTTCTTCACCATATTCCCTCTGCTTCACTTTTTTTTTTGTTTTCAAGTAAGATCTTTGAACTTACTCGTTGTTTCATCAAATACTTTTGCATGCAAAATCCGATCCCGCATTTTGCTAATTCCTACCCTCTGCGAATTAAGGACTATCCATTTATCTAGTGATTCCTTTTCAGATTAAATATGTTTTTAACTCATTTCAAAGTGTTTTTAACATGTTTTATTAACTGTTTGCTCGTATATATATATATATATATATATATATATATATATATATATATATATAGTAATTTGTAAAATATATATGGCAATTAAGCTACACTGAATATTCCGCGTTTCATTCACTCTAGAACTCTTCAGGCTTATGCGCCCTAGAGTGGATGAAACGCGGAATATTCAGTGTAGCTTAATCGCCATATATATTTTAAAACTCACTAACTAGCTCTACCTACGTATAGAGCACTTTTTAAGTAGATACTTAATGTTTACGCATAAATTTATACGTTCGTATATTAATTTTATATGAGTAAATGAAGTAGTTATATATATATATATATATATATATATATATATATATATATATATATGAACAAATGATTAATAAAATATGTTAAAAGACAACTTGAAAAAGAGTTAAAGACATATTTAATTTTAAAAAAGGAAGCACAAGATAAGTGGATAGTCCTTAATCCGCGGAGTTTCGAAGAAATACTCTCCTTCTCATCAGAGAGCAGGAATTAGCAAAATGCAGGATCGGATTTTGCATATAAAAGTATTTAATGAAACTACAAGTAAGTCAAAGATCTTACTTGGTTAAAAAAAAGGCTGAGGTAAGGGGAACAGGAGGCAAAAAAAAAATAATAAAAAGATTTCACATGAATGGATAGTCCGGTGAAGGATAAAAATCCAAAAATGGTAAAATCCAAAACGGTCGAATTTAAAATTTCAATCCACTGGGTAAATTCCAAAAGGTCCAAAATCATCCAAAAGGCAGAATTCCTTGGAAAAAGCTCAAATGGAATGAATTCCAAATCATTAAAAGAAAAGTACTAGAGATAATATTTGAAACACGCCTGTCAAGGCTGGATGAATCAAAAAAATTATATTATAAGCTCTATTTCCTTTTCGGTTTTATTGAGCTCTATTTCCTTTTCGGTTTTATTGAGCTTTTTATATCTGGCTGAGTTTATTTTACTTGTAAATATTAACTCTTTAATATTTATAATATATTTTAAGTTTACCATTTTGATTACCTTAGTAAACTTATTGTAACTTTTATTTTATATATATATATATATATATATATATATATATATATATATATACACTTGTGCCCGATATTATTCATACCCCTCGGATCTTTGAGATTTCTATAAGATTATTGCTCAAACCAGAAGGTAGACAATATTAAAGGGATTTCAAACAATAAATCAAGCATAAGCATTTAATTTAAACTCAACAAATAAATAAATTATGCAAGTTTGAAACATTATACAAAGAAAAACAATAATGGCACTAGTTCAAAATTATTCATACCTCTCTTACTAATAGTCAATAGCATGCCCTTTATTCTTAATAACTGCCTGTAACCGTTTTGGATATTTATCAACAAGGTTTTTACAAGCATCAACACTGATTTTTGACCATTCTTCAATGCAGTAGTTCTCCAAATCCCTCAAATTTCTAGGTTTCCGCTTTTTAACCTCAGTTTTCAATATGTGCCAGAGGTTTTCGATAGGGTTCAGGTCGGGACTCTGGCTAGACCATTCCAAAACATTAATTTGATTATCCTCAAACCATTTCTTGACTATTTTGGCAGTATGTTTTGGATCATTATCCTGTTGAAGGACCCAGTTTGGTCCTAAATGGAGCTTCTCCGCATCCTGTCTAATGTTTTTTCTGGAGTATCTCCAAATATTGCTCCTTCTTCATGGTTCCATCTATCTTGACCAAACTACCTGGACCACTAGCCGAAAAGGAGCCCCAAAACATTAGGCTACCACCACCATGTTTCACCGTGGGTATGTGTTCTTTGGGTTGTAAGCTTCTCCTTTCTTCCTCCAAACGTAAGAAGCATCCATATGGCCAAACAATTCAATTTTTGTTCGTGAGTCCACAAAATACTTGAGAAAACGGACTCTGGAGAATTCACATGGTTCCTAGTAAACTTTAGACGTGCTGCAAGGTGTTTTCCGGTGTGCAATGGAGTCCTTCTTGGTCTTCTTCCTTTCAGACCATTTTCATGCAGAGTCCTTTGCAATGTTTGCCTTGATATTTTTATGCCAGAAGACTCCAGATTTTCTAAAATGTCCTTAGTAGTGGTGGTTGGATTTGCATTAACACTTCTTACAATATTCCTGGTGGCTCTAGCAGACAGTTTCCTTTTCCTTCCTCTACCAATCAAGTTGTTTGTTGTGTGGTGGCTCTGGAATTTTTTGATGATGCTCTTTACTGTTGCTGTAGGGACCTCAAATTTCTTGGAAATTGACTTTTAACCTAAACCATCCTTATGTGAATTCGCAATTTTAGTCCTAAGATCATTACTAAGCTCTTTTTTCTTCCCCATTCTAATAATTTTTATTCTTTTATTGGTTTTCAGTTGATATCATTTTAATTTCTGATAAAATGCAAAAAAAACGAAATGAAATTAATCAAAGGTTGTATAAAAGCATTCAAAATAAGAATCAAACAGGAAACAAACAGTCAGAAACTCGATTAATACTGAAAAAATAAGGGGGTATGATTAATTTTGAACATTGCAGATTTTATAAATAGCTGTATATTTCTTTTATTACAAGTATCCCGAGACTTTAAGATGACGAAAATGATCAGAAGAGGTTTATTAAGAATATGTATCAATATGGACGTAAACAATAAATTCTAACAAAGTTACACCTAATAAACTCAATTTTCAAGGGGGGGTATGAATAATATCGGGCACAACTGTATATATATATATATATATATATATAGAGAGAGAGAGATGTAAATACCCGTTCACATACACCTTCCACGATAAAGCTAGAACCCAGAATTAGATAGAATCGAGCAATTGCATCGACAACGGAAAACGCCAGACCAAAAGTGGGTTTTGATGTACTGCATCTCATCAGTGACGTGCTCCGACATAGGCGCGAACCCACCTAACCATATGGGCCACGGCGCAATCTATAGGTTATGCCTCGATTTTTTAAATTCTTATATTTTATCCACTTCTACATTCTACGATGTGACAAGCAACGCGTCCTATACAACTAAGATAGTTACTGCTGGTATGCAGGGCGTAGATATCACATCTACAAACATTAACTGAAATTAGCCGACTCCGCACACACGATTTCGGAACAACCTATTTTTTTAGGGACATCACCTCCCTACGAAGGATGACCCGCTTTATCTACATATATTAGACATTAAGAGGAGGTTATAGATAGATATATAAATGCCCGTTCATATACACCTTTCACGATAAAGTTAGAACCCAAAACTAGATAGAATCGAGCAATTGCATCGACAACGGACAACGCGTATTGTATGTATTCATATGTATGTATGTATGTATGTATGTATGTATGTATGTTTGTTTGCATTTACATGTATATGTATTTATTTTGTATTTCTTCTTATTTCATTTGGTTTCCTTCAAAAACTCCTGCTGATAATTAAATTCTTAAATTATAACGTGTACATTTTAGTTGACCTCTGTTTGGCTTAAAATTTTGGCGCCTTTAACGTCATCTTGTCTGGGTCATTTTGACATTGGTTTTTCTATTTTAAATTTATTCCAATCACCATTCAACTTTTATCCCTCCGTTTTCTTCTTTCTTTTCCTTAATTCAGCCTTGCCTCGACAGTCGAGCTGTATATTTTTCTGCGTACATTTTATCTTTCTTTTAATAATATATTGGAATTCTTTCCCTTTTCCTTGTACCTATTTGTGAATTATTCCATGGATTTCTGCCTTTTGGATTACTTTGTATCATCTTCCAATTACGCGATTCCTTAGATTTTATTTGTGCGAATGGAAATTTAACTAACTTTCTTGGATTCTGCATCTTTGGATTATACCGCCATTCGATATTTTACCAATCACCAGACTGTCCATTCACGTGAAATCACTTTTTTATTCACCCTATTCCCTCTGCTTCACTTTTTGTTATCAAGTAAGATCTATAACTTACTTGTAGTTTCATTTAATACTTTTGCAAGCAAAATCCGATCCCGCATTTTGCTAATTCCTACCCTCTGATGAGAAGAAAAATATTTCTTCGAAAGTCCGCGGAGTAATAGTGCTTCCTTTTTAAAATGAAATATGTTTTAAACTCTTTTTCAAGGTGTTTTTAACATGTTTTATTAACTACTTGTTCTTATATATATATATATATATATATATATATATATATATATATATATATATATATATATATATATATATAGTAGGAGAGAAAAAGCGAACGAGAGCGAGACAGAGGGAGTGGAGATTAAGTGCCACTGTAAATCATTATTTATTTATAACCTTTCGCTTCGTTTGTGTTTGTGCATATCAAATGCAATTATAATTGCCGCATATCAAAGTATTTACTGTTTGAAAACGATTGACCTTTTATGTTTCGCTTTGGTTTTGATTTTTATTTGATCAATTGAATCATAATAAGCATTTCTACATTTCATTTTAAATATTTTTATGTTTATTATTGGTTCGATTGTTTCTCATTGCAAATCTAATTAATACAATAAAATTTAAAAAGGCATGTCTAAACTTTGCTTTAGATTACGTATAAATATTGTTAATGGAAATTTATTTACTTGTTTTAATATACAAGTATTCTACCTTTTACTTCTTATATATATATACTAGCAAAAGTACCCATCGTTGACTGGGTTCAAAGACAGCCTACAGAAAATTGACTCTGATCTATGAAAGTATGATAGGTTATGAAAAGAAAGGGTTGTAAAGAGATAGCTTCGAATTTTCGGGTATCAAAACCAAAGCAAAATTTGATGAAAGTAAAAATAAAATAGATAAACACCATAATTTATTATACCATACCTGTTCACACTGAAACACTTATCACAATATTCTGTGGATCTATCTCAAAAAACCTCGTTAAACTTTGTGACATATTTCCATTCTATGGAGGTCAGGCCCGAACGAACACCCCATACTTTTATTATACCATATTTCTTCAAACTGAAACATAATTATCAAAGTATACTTACACAGATAGATATGAAAGGTCTTTATTAAAGTTTGTGTCTATTATTGTTCTATGGAGGTCAGGCGGGAAGCATACCCCACAATTTTATTATACCATCCCTATTTAAGTTAAAACATACTTATCAGTGTTATTATGTACATCTATATCAAAACACTTGTAAACGTTTTTTTTTCTTAATTCTTAATTTTTTATTTCCATACTTTGTCCGCTTTCTTTGAGTTCCCAGTATTTATTCGCTAGTGTTGTTTTTAGTCAAAGGAGAAAACTTTAAGAAAATCATACACAAAGAAATGAAAAAATTAGGCCTAAAAGCGGACGTATCAGCTAACATAAAAATAACAAACTTCCTGGACGTCACGTTAAACTTAGATAAAAACACATATGAACCATACTTAAAAGATAACGCTACTCCAATTTACGTAAACCCTAAGTCCAACCACCCACCATCAATTATAAAACATATTCCTAACTCGATCGTAAGTAGACTCAGTAATAACTCAAGCGATGAAAATGCATTTAAGAGATCATCAAATATTTACGAAACAGCCCTAAAAAATAGTGGATACAAAAATATCGATACCAAATATAAGCAACAAAACACCAACAACTATAATAAAATTAAAAATAGAAGAAAAAGAACTATAATTTGGTATACGGCCCCATACAATAAAATGTTAAAAACAAAACTTGGCAAGAAATTTCTAGATCTTATTGAAAAACACTTTCCCACAACACATCCCTTACACAAAATCTTCAATAAAAATACCTTGAAGTTATCTTACAGTTGTTGCAAAAATTTAGAGATGATAATTAAGGCACATAATAACAAAATACTAAATGAAAACAATGTAAATAACAACAAAATAAACAATAAAAAAGTAGACACTATGACAGAAATAAAACCAACACTAGCAGAAATAATAATAACAATAATAATAACAATAATAATAACAATAATAATAATAATAATAATAACAAACCAACTCCGGACAAGAACAACCATACCATAAATAAAAATACTAATAACGAACAAGATAAATGCAATTGTAGACACCGCCCACTTTGCCCAGTACAAAATAAATGTCTAACAAAAAGCATAGTTTATCAAGCAACAATATTTGCGAAAGAAAACCCGAATAACAAGAAATATTACATAGGCATGACTTCCTTAGATTTCAAAACCCGATACTATGACCACAAAAGCACATTCAAAAATAAAAAAACACCGTATAAAAACAACACTAGCGAATAAATACTGGGAACTCAAAGAAAGCGGACATTCGCCGGTAGTCGAATGGAAAATAATAAGACAAGCTACCACATGCAGACATTTAGACGACCCATGTAAATTATGCCTCTATGAAAAATTTTCTATCCTGTACTTTAAAGAACCTCAAAATCTATTAAATTGTAGGCGGGAAATAGCAAACAACTGTGTTCACAAAAAAAAACTTACTCTAGGATAGCGATACAAAATAGCTTTAAAACTAACAATAACAATAGAAAAAAAAACAAATAAATAAATTAAATAAACATGAATATACATAAACTATCACACACATATATGTATATATACATATATATATGTATATATGTATGCATGTATATGTGTGTACACATAGGTATATTTATATGTTTAAAAAAAAGGAGAACGTCTACCTAAATCCACTAACCTAGTTCTAAAACAGATCCTTTGTTTGATAAAATGCATGCCCATTGGCTGATAAGAAGGGGCGCGGTGGATACTAGAAAGCTGATTGGCCAACTAGAAATCCTCAACATATATAAAAGAAAGAGGCAACCACACAATTCGCGCATAAGCCTGACGAATCCTATAGTTGGATGAAACGCAGAATATTCAGTGTAGCTTAATCGCCATATATATTTTATAAATTACTATATATATATATATATATATATATATATATATATATATATATATATATATACTGTGAAAGCAAAATCAAGATTTAAAAAAGGGTGTTGATGGCAACAAAAAGTGTATTTTATTGTAGTTACAATTGTTTCCATGTCCAGTCGAACAATGTCAAACATTATACTGTTTGAAAATTTTCCAAAACCAGCATTTCTTCAGACTTTATGAATAAACACACTTTTTAAAATACAGCATTTTTTGAAGAGAAGCAAAAAAAAAGAAAAATTCGTTAACGGTTAAAACATGTGAAAAACATTTACTTTTGTTATAGATATGGAAAAGCCCATTTAAATATTAATATATCGATTAATTTTCGTATCCTTATTTAAGAACCGAATTATTAGAAGTTTTCACAGAAAACCCTAAGCCATTTAATTTTTTTATATATATCCCATTCGTTGAGTTCCTAAAATTAGATCTCGCTGTTTCTTTATTTCCCAATAATCAATTTTTTTATAAAAATTATTCTTTTTATTTTTATTTCTATATTTATGGTATGGCCGTAACAAACTTGCAAAAACGTAACGGTTAATTTTAGTTTCGTATTAGTGGCAAGTAATGTTTACAGGTTATCGTTATAATAGTATTTAGATTTACTTATTATTATAGTACTTAGATTTAAGACCAAAACTCATTGGTATATGAAAATATACTGAATTACACGAACTCAGTATATTACATATAAGTAGGTATGTATGTATATATATATATATATATATATATATATATATATATATATATATATATATATTACAGTGTCTGATGCGTGCCTCTTGGTTTATTAATCTGCCTATACTGTATTTGGGAAATTCGATTGGACTAAACTTATCGATTCGGTTGAACTTTAGTGTTGTTTAAGGTTACAGACGTTTCTCAGAATCTTCGACAACGAATCGCTACGCTTTAAACAACCAGATTTTATATAAAATCTATTTTAACAATATCAGCGAAACCTATAAGTACCCATCAGACAATAATAGTTACAATTTAAATCCAGAAGTTGTTAACTAACATGAACGAATAATCCGGGAATTATATGTTTATTCTCGGTATTTTGTTTGTGCAGAAAACAGTCGAATGTTGCATTGACTTATTTTGAACTTCGATAAAAAAAATTTATTATAAATATTCGTCAATTGAATTTAATATATCTGGTGACCGCCAAATTTATGGAGTGTTTTTGATTTTCGTAACAGAGTCTGTCTTTAAAAATCTTCCAAATATCAGGTAATTACCTAATCAATATAAAATTCTCACCGATTAATAAGTAAAGAATGCACTTTAAATGCGTGTAATTTTATTTTTCATATTCGTTGTACGATTATATTTTGGGAATTTCATACCCCTCGACTCATTTGTCCTTTGTTCAACCTCTTAAAACCCAAGCGATCAATTAAGCACACACTCATTTCGTGGTAGGAGGGTGAATGAATGTAGAAAAATAAAAACAAAGACTCCACAGGGTGCTATTGTTATCGAAGATGTAAATCCGAAATTTGAATGTTTAAAATTTTTTTATCTTTTGCATTTTGAAGTGTGATATTCATTGAATATGTTATCAAGAATTATTATCTTTCAGATGATGACAAACTTTTTTTTACGAAAACGCCACAATACGCATACTTTTAAATCTGTAAAAAATAAAATTAAAAAATTCATTTCAGAGTGTGTAAAGTAACCATCTACCAGCACATAAAGAATGCTTTACAGAATCGATAACAAAAAAATTAATTGATCAAACAAAGTGTGAAAATTATAAGTATTAATCATATCTGCAAGTGTCTTTTTACGTGAGATTTGTTCAAGGTACGGTTGTTATCTCCCTTTTTGAAAATTCACTATAACTATGAAATCATGGGTTTTTATGATGGTTGTGACATCCCAACAAATTGCCTCCCCTCAGAGGGTTACTAAAAACGGCCCTTTTAAGAGCCAGCAAATTCTAATGAAAGTCTTGGTCAGCTTGATTGAGTCAATAAAGAATTGGAGAAAATACAGTATGATCTAGTATATGGAAATAGAGGGTGGCTCATTGGTTATTATTAATTAGAAAATAAGAAAAGGAAAAATGATTTTAATGATGAAATTAAAAACTGACGAAAAATTATATTAAAACTAAGAAATATAATGCCAAAAATTAATGTTTGATGGAAAAATAGAAAAAAAACAGTTTTTCTTTAGTTATAACAAGTATTAGGAAAAACTTAAGGCTTTATTCATCAATTATTATGAAGTAAAAAATGATAAAGATAAAAATAACATACTTTACGATGAATGGCGTTTGTAATTATAATTTAATTCAATTCTTAGAAAAATATATTTGCCTGTCTACTTACATAAACATTCATGAAAAAGCTAAAATAAATATTTAAACGCGACTTGGTTCCCATACCTAAAATCCAAGATAGCGGTTGTAGATCGAATGTACGAGTTCATGATAAAAAATGGGATTTTTTGAATTGATTAAAATATGAGATAATTATAGACTAATGTTTTTGCATAATCTTATAGCGAATATATATAGATGTTATTTAGATATATAAAAGTTATATTCTAATGTTTTTGCATAATCTTATAGCCAATAATTAAAAATATTATTTAGACATATAAAAGTTATATTCTAATATTTTTGCATAATATTGTAGCCAATAATTAAAAATATTATTGATGCATATAAAAGTTATATTCTAATATTTTTGTATAATCTTATAGCCAATAATTAAAAATGTTATTTAGACATATAAAAGTTATATTCTAATATTTTTGCATAATCTTATAGCCAATAATTAAAAATGTTATTTAGACATATAAAAGTCATATTCTAATATTTTTGTATAATCTTATAGCCAATAATTAAAAATTTTATTGATGCATATAAAAGTTATATTCTAATATTTTTACATAATCTTATAGCCAATAATTAAAAATGTTATTTAGACATATAAAAGTTATATTCTAATATTTTTGTATAATCTTATAGCCAATAATTTAAAATGTTATTTAGACATATAAAAGTCATATTCTAATATTTTTGTATAATCTTATAGCCAATAATTAAAAATGTTATTGATGCATATAAAAGTTATATTCTAATATTTTTACATAATCTTATAGCCAATAATTAAAAATGTTATTTAGACATATAAAAGTTATATTCTAATATTTTTGTATAATCTTATAGCCAATAATTAAAAATGTTATTGATGCATATAAAAGTTATATTCTAATATTTTTGTATAATCTTATAGCCAATAATTTAAAATGTTATTTAGACATATAAAAGTTATATTCTAATATTTTTGCATAATCTTATAGCCAATAATTAAAAATGTTATTTAGACATATAAAAGTTATATTCTAATATTTTTGCATAATCTTGTAGCCAATAATTAAAAATGTTATTGATGCATATAAAAGTTATATTCTAATATTTTTGCATAATTTTATAGCCAATAATTTAAAATGTTATTTAGACATATAAAAGTTATATTCTAATATTTTTGCATAATCTTATAGCCAATAATTAAAAATGTTATTGAGGCATATAAAATTTATATTCTAATATTTTTGCATAATTTTATAGCCAATAATTAAAAATGTTATTTAGACATATAAAAGTCATATTCTAATATTTTTGCATAATTTTATAGCCAATAATTAAAAATGTTATTGAGGCATATAAAAGTTATATTCTAATATTTTTGCATAATCTTATAGCCAATAATTAAAATTGTTATTTTGACATATAAAAGTTATATTCTAATATTTTTACATAATCTTATAGCCAATAATTGAAAATGTTATTTAGACATATAAAAGTTATATTCTTATATTTTTGTATAATCTTATAGCCAATAATTAAAAATGTTATTGAGGCATATAAAAGTTATATTCTAATATTTTTGTATAATCTTATAGCCAATAATTAAAAATGTTATTTAGACATATAAAAGTTATATTCTAATATTTTTGCATAATCTTATAGCCAATAATTAAAAATGTTATTTAGACATATAAAAGTCATATTCTAATATTTTTGCATAATATTGTAGCCAATAATTAAAAATTTTATTGATGCATATAAAAGTTATATTCTAATATTTTTGTATAATCTTATAGCCAATAATTAAAAATGTTATTTAGACATATAAAAGTTATGTTCTAATATTTTTGCATAATCTTATAGCCAATAATTAAAAATGTTATTGATGCATATAAAAGTTATATTCTAATATTTTTGTATAATCTTATAGCCAATAATTAAAAAATGTTATTTAGAAATATAAAAGTTATATTCTAATATTTTTGCATAATATTGTAGCCAATAATTAAAAATTTTATTGATGCATATAAAAGTTATATTCTAATATTTTTGTATAATCTTATAGCCAATAATTAAAAATGTTATTTAGACATATAAAAGTTATATTCTAATATTTTTGCATAATCTTATAGCCAATAATTTAAAATGTTATTTAGACATATAAAAGTTATATTCTAATATTTTTGCATAATCTTATAGCCAATAATTAAAAATGTTATTTAGACATATAAAAGTTATATTCTAATATTTTTGCATAATCTTGTAGCCAATAATTAAAAATTTTATTGATGCATATAAAAGTTATATTCTAATATTTTTGCATAATTTTATAGCCAATAATTTAAAAAGTTATTTAGACATATAAAAGTTATATTCTAATATTTTTGCATAATCTTATAGCCAATAATTAAAAATGTTATTGAGGCATATAAAATTTATATTCTAATATTTTTGCATAATTTTATAGCCAATAATTAAAAATGTTATTTAGACATATAAAAGTCATATTCTAATATTTTTGCATAATTTTATAGCCAATAATTAAAAATGTTATTGAGGCATATAAAAGTTATATTCTAATATTTTTGCATAATCTTATAGCCAATAATTAAAATTGTTATTTTGACATATAAAAGTTATATTCTAATATTTTTACATAATCTTATAGCCAATAATTGAAAATGTTATTTAGAAATATAAAAGTTATATTCTTATATTTTTGTATAATCTTATAGCCAATAATTAAAAATGTTATTGAGGCATATAAAAGTTATATTCTAATATTTTTGCATAATCTTATAGCCAATAATTAAAAATGTTATTTGGACATATAAAATTTATATTCTAATATTTTTGCATAATCTTATAGCCAATAATTAAAAATGTTATTTAGACATATAAAAGTTATATTCTAATATTTTTGCATAACCTTGTAGCCAATAATTAAAAATTTTATTGATGCATATAAAATTTATATTCTAATATTTTTACATAATTTTATAGCCAATAATTTAAAATGTTATTTAGACATATAAAAGTTATATTCTAATATTTTTGCATAATCTTATAGCCAATAATTAAAAATGTTATTGATGCATATAAAAGTTATATTCTAATATTTTTGCATAATTTTATAGCCAATAATTAAAAATGTTATTTAGACATATAAAAGTGATATTCTAATATTTTTGCATAATATTGTAGCCAATAATTAAAAATTTTATTGATGCATATAAAAGTTATATTCTAATATTTTTGCATAATTTTATAGCCAATAATTAAAAATGTTATTTAGACATATAAAAGTTATATTTTAATATTTTTGAATAATCTTATAGCCAATAATTAAAAATGTTATTTAGACATATAAAAGTTATATTCTAATATTTTTGCATAATCTTATAGCCAATAATTAAAAATGTTATTGAGGCATATAAAAGTTATATTCTAATATTTTTGCATAATCTTATAGCCAATAATTAAAAATGTTATTGATGCATATAAAAGTTATATTCTAATATTTTTGCATAATTTTATAGCCAATAATTAAAAATGTCATTGAGGCATATAAAAGTTATATTCTAATATTTTTGCATAATTTTATAGCCAATAATTAAAAATGTTATTTAGACATATAAAAGTTATATTCTAATATTTTTGCATAATTTTATAGCCAATAATTAAAAATGTTATTGATGCATATAAAAGTTATATTCTAATATTTTTGCATAATTTTATAGCCAATAATTAAAAATGTTATTGATGCATATAAAAGTTATATTCTAATATTTTTGCATAATCTTATAGCCAATAATTAAAAATGTTATTTAGACATATAAAATTTATATTCTAATATTTTTGCATAATCTTATAGCCAATAATTAAAAATGTTATTTAGACATATAAAAGTTATATTCTAATATTTTTGCATAATCTTGTAGCCAATAATTAAAAATTTTATTGATGCATATAAAAGTCATATTCTAATATTTTTACATAATTTTATAGCCAATAATTTAAAATGTTATTTAGACATATAAAAGTTATATTCTAATATTTTTACATAATCTTATAGCCAATAATTAAAAATGTTATTGATGCATATAAAAGTTATATTCTAATATTTTTGCATAATTTTATAGCCAATAATTAAAAATGTTATTTAGACATATAAAAGTTATATTCTAATATTTTTGCATAATCTTGTAGCCAATAATTAAAAATGTTATTGATGCATATAAAAGTCATATTCTAATATTTTTGCATAATTTTGTAGCCAATAATTAAAAATGTTATTTAGACATATAAAAGTTATATTCTAATATTTTTGAATAATCTTATAGCCAATAATTCAAAATGTTATTTAGACATATAAAAGTTATATTCTAATATTTTTGCATAATCTTATAGCCAATAATTTAAAATGTTATTGAGGCATATAAAATTATATTCTAATATTTTTGCATAATCTTATAGCCAATAATTAAAAATGTTATTGATGCATATAAAAGTTATATTCTAATATTTTTGCATAATTTTATAGCCAATAATTAAAAATGTTATTGAGGCATATAAAAGTTATATTCTAATATTTTTGCATAATTTTATAGCCAATAATTAAAAATGTTATTTAGACATATAAAAGTTATATTCTAATATTTTTGCATAATCTTATAGCCAATAATTAAAAATGTTATTGATGCATATAAAAGTTATATTCTAATATTTTTGCATAATTTTATAGCCAATAATTTAAAATGTTATTTAGACATATAAAAGTCATATTCTAATATTTTTGCATAATCTTATAGCCAATAATTAAAAATGTTATTGAGGCATATAAAATTTATATTCTAATATTTTTGCATAATTTTATAGCCAATAATTAAAAATGTTATTTAGACATATAAAAGTCATATTCTAATATTTTTGCATAATTTTATAGCCAATAATTAAAAATGTTATTGAGGCATATAAAAGTTATATTCTAATATTTTTGCATAATCTTATAGCCAATAATTAAAATTGTTATTTTGAAATATAAAAGTTATATTCTAATATTTTTACATAATCTTATAGCCAATAATTGAAAATGTTATTTAGACATATAAAAGTTATATTCTTATATTTTTGTATAATCTTATAGCCAATAATTAAAAATGTTATTGATGCATATAAAAGTTATATTCTAATATTTTTGTATAATCTTATAGCCAATAATTAAAAATGTTATTTAGACATATAAAAGTTATATTCTAATATTTTTGCATAATATTGTAGCCAATAATTAAAAATTTTATTGATGCATATAAAAGTTATATTCTAATATTTTTATATAATCTTATAGCCAATAATTAAAAATGTTATTTAGACATATAAAAGTTATATTCTAATATTTTTGCATAATCTTATAGCCAATAATTAAAAATGTTATTTAGACATATAAAAGTTATATTCTAATATTTTTACATAATCTTATAGCCAATAATTAAAAATGTTATTTAGACATATAAAAGTTATATTCTAATATTTTTGCATAATCTTGTAGCCAATAATTAAAAATTTTATTGATGCATATAAAAGTTATATTCTAATATTTTTGCATAATTTTATAGCCAATAATTTAAAATGTTATTTAGACATATAAAAGTTATATTCTAATATTTTTGCATAATCTTATAGCCAATAATTAAAAATGTTATTTAGACATATAAAAGTCATATTCTAATATTTTTGCATAATTTTATAGCCAATAATTAAAAATGTTATTGAGGCATATAAAAGTTATATTCTAATATTTTTGCATAATCTTATAGCCAATAATTAAAATTGTTATTTTGACATATAAAAGTTATATTCTAATATTTTTACATAATTTTATAGCCAATAATTTAAAATGTTATTTAGACATATAAAAGTTATATTCTAATATTTTTGCATAATCTTATAGCCAATAATTAAAAATGTTATTGATGCATATAAAAGTTATATTCTAATATTTTTGCATAGTTTTATAGCCAATAATTAAAAATGTTATTTAGACATATAAAAGTTATATTCTAATATTTTTGCATAATATTGTAGCCAATAATTAAAAATTTTATTGATGCATATAAAAGTTATATTCTAATATTTTTGCATAATTTTATAGCCAATAATTAAAAATGTTATTTAGACATATAAAAGTTATATTTTAATATTTTTGAATAATCTTATAGCCAATAATTAAAAATGTTATTTAGACATATAAAAGTTATATTCTAATATTTTTGCATAATCTTATAGCCAATAATTAAAAATGTTATTGAGGCATATAAAAGTTATATTCTAATATTTTTGCATAATCTTATAGCCAATAATTAAAAATGTTATTGATGCATATAAAAGTTATATTCTAATATTTTTGCATAATTTTATAGCCAATAATTAAAAATGTTATTGAGTCATATAAAAGTTATATTCTAATATTTTTGCATAATTTTATAGCCAATAATTAAAAATGTTATTTAGACATATAAAAGTTTTATTCTAATATTTTTGCATAATTTTATAGCCAATAATTAAAAATGTTATTGATGCATATAAAAGTTATATTCTAATATTTTTGCATAATCTTATAGCCAATAATTAAAAATGTTATTGATGCATATAAAAGTTATATTCTAATATTTTTGCATAATCTTATAGCCAATAATTAAAAATGTTATTTAGACATATAAAATTTATATTCTAATATTTTTGCATAATCTTATAGCCAATAATTAAAAATGTTATTTAGACATATAAAAGTTATATTCTAATATTTTTGCATAATCTTGTAGCCAATAATTAAAAATGTTATTGATGCATATAAAAGTCATATTCTAATATTTTTACATAATTTTATAGCCAATAATTAAAAATGTTATTTAGACATATAAAAGTTATATTCTAATATTTTTGCATAATCTTATAGCCAATAATTAAAAATGTTATTGATGCATATAAAAGTTATATTCTAATATTTTTGCATAATTTTATAGCCAATAATTAAAAATGTTATTTAGACATATAAAAGTTATATTCTAATATTTTTGCATAATCTTGTAGCCAATAATTAAAAATGTTATTGATGCATATAAAAGTTATATTCTAATATTTTTGCATAATTTTGTAGCCAATAATTAAAAATGTTATTTAGACATATAAAAGTTATATTCTAATATTTTTGAATAATCTTATAGCCAATAATTCAAAATGTTATTGAGGCATATAAAATTATATTCTAATATTTTTGCATAATCTTATAGTCAATAATTAAAAATGTTATTGATGCATATAAAAGTTATATTCTAATATTTTTGCATAATTTTATAGCCAATAATTAAAAATGTTATTGAGGCATATAAAAGTTATATTCTAATATTTTTGCATAATTTTATAGCCAATAATTAAAAATGTTATTTAGACATATAAAAGTTATATTCTAATATTTTTGCATAATCTTATAGCCAATAATTAAAAATGTTATTGATGCATATAAAAGTTATATTCTAATATTTTTGTATAATCTTATAGCCAATAATTAAAAATGTTATTTAGACATATAAAAGTTATATTCTAATATTTTTGCATAATATTGTAGCCAATAATTAAAAATTTTATTGATGCATATAAAAGTTATATTCTAATATTTTTGTATAATCTTATAGCCAATAATTAAAAATGTTATTTAGACATATAAAAGTTATATTCTAATATTTTTGCATAATCTTATAGCCAATAATTAAAAATGTTATTTAGACATATAAAAGTTATATTCTTATATTTTTGCATAATCTTATAGCCAATAATTAAAAATGTTATTTAGACATATAAAAGTTATATTCTAATATTTTTGCATAATCTTGTAGCCAATAATTAAAAATTTTATTGATGCATATAAAAGTTATATTCTAATATTTTTGCATAATTTTATAGCCAATAATTAAAAATGTTATTTAGACATATAAAAGTTATATTCTAATATTTTTGCATAATCTTATAGCCAATAATTAAAAATGTTATTGAGGCATATAAAATTTATATTCTAATATTTTTGCATAATTTTATAGCCAATAATTAAAAATGTTATTTAGACATATAAAAGTCATATTCTAATATTTTTGCATAATTTTATAGCCAATAATTAAAAATGTTATTGAGGCATATAAAAGTTATATTCTAATATTTTTGCATAATCTTATAGCCAATAATTAAAATTGTTATTTTGACATATAAAAGTTATATTCTAATATTTTTACATAATCTTATAGCCAATAATTGAAAATGTTATTTAGACATATAAAAGTTATATTCTTATATTTTTGTATAATCTTATAGCCAATAATTAAAAATGTTATTGAGGCATATAAAAGTTATATTCTAATATTTTTGCATAATCTTATAGCCAATAATTAAAAATGTTATTTAGACATATAAAAGTTATATTCTAATATTTTTGCATAACCTTGTAGCCAATAATTAAAAATTTTATTGATGCATATAAAAGTTATATTCTAATATTTTTACATAATTTTATAGCCAATAATTTAAAATGTTATTTAGACATATAAAAGTTATATTCTAATATTTTTGCATAATCTTATAGCCAATAATTAAAAATGTTATTGATGCATATAAAAGTTATATTCTAATATTTTTGCATAATTTTATAGCCAATAATTAAAAATGTAATTTAGACATATAAAAGTTATATTCTAATATTTTTGCATAATATTGTAGCCAATAATTAAAAATTTTATTGATGCATATAAAAGTTATATTCTAATATTTTTGCATAATTTTATAGCCAATAATTAAAAATGTTATTTAGACATATTAAAGTTATATTCTAATATTTTTGCATAATCTTGTAGCCAATAATTAAAAATTTTATTGATGCATATAAAAGTTATATTCTAATATTTTTGCATAATTTTATAGCCAATAATTAAAAATGTTATTTAGACATATAAAAGTTATATTCTAATATTTTTGCATAATCTTATAGCCAATAATTAAAAATGTTATTGAGGCATATAAAATTTATATTCTAATATTTTTGCATAATTTTATAGCCAATAATTAAAAATGTTATTTAGACATATAAAAGTCATATTCTAATATTTTTGCATAATTTTATAGCCAATAATTAAAAATGTTATTGAGGCATATAAAAGTTATATTCTAATATTTTTGCATAACCTTGTAGCCAATAATTAAAAATGTTATTTAGACATATAAAAGTTATATTCTAATATTTTTGCATAATCTTATAGCCAATAATTAAAAATGTTATTTAGACATATAAAAGTTATATTCTAATATTTTTGCATAACCTTGTAGCCAATAATTAAAAATTTTATTGATGCATATAAAAGTTATATTCTAATATTTTTACATAATTTTATAGCCAATAATTTAAAATGTTATTGAGACATATAAAAGTTATATTCTAATATTTTTGCATAATCTTATAGCCAATAATTAAAAATGTTATTGATGCATATAAAAGTTATATTCTAATATTTTTGCATAATTTTATAGCCAATAATTAAAAATGTAATTTAGACATATAAAAGTTATATTCTAATATTTTTGCATAATATTGTAGCCAATAATTAAAAATTTTATTGATGCATATAAAAGTTATATTCTAATATTTTTGCATAATTTTATAGCCAATAATTAAAAATGTTATTTAGACATATTAAAGTTATATTTTAATATTTTTGAATAATCTTATAGCCAATAATTAAAAATGTTATTTAGACATATAAAAGTTATATTCTAATATTTTTGCATAATCTTATAGCCAATAATTAAAAATGTTATTGAGGCATATAAAAGTTATATTCTAATATTTTTGCATAATCTTATAGCCAATAATTAAAAATGTTATTGATGCATATAAAAGTTATATTCTAATATTTTTGCATAATTTTATAGCCAATAATTAAAAATGTTATTGAGGCATATAAAAGTTATATTCTAATATTTTTGCATAATTTTATAGCCAATAATTAAAAATGTTATTTAGACATATAAAAGTTATATTCTAATATTTTTTCATAATTTTATAGCCAATAATTAAAAATGTTATTGATGCATATAAAAGTTATATTCTAATATTTTTGCATAATCTTATAGCCAATAATTAAAAATATTATTGATGCATATAAAAGTTATATTCTAATATTTTTGCATAATCTTATAGCCAATAATTAAAAATGTTATTGATGCATATAAAATTTATATTCTAATATTTTTGCATAATTTTATAGCCAATAATTAAAAATGTTATTGAGGCATATAAAAGTTATATTCTAATATTTTTGCATAATTTTATAGCCAATAATTAAAAATGTTATTTAGACATATAAAAGTTATATTCTAATATTTTTGCATAATCTTATAGCCAATAATTAAAAATGTTATTGATGCATATAAAAGTTATATTCTAATATTTTTGCATAATTTTATAGCCAATAATTAAAAATGTAATTTAGACATATAAAAGTTATATTCTAATATTTTTGCATAATATTGTAGCCAATAATTAAAAATTTTATTGATGCATATAAAAGTTATATTCTAATATTTTTGCATAATTTTATAGCCAATAATTAAAAATGTTATTTAGACATATTAAAGTTATATTTTAATATTTTTGAATAATCTTATAGCCAATAATTAAAAATGTTATTTAGACATATAAAAGTTATATTCTAATATTTTTGCATAATCTTATAGCCAATAATTAAAAATGTTATTGAGGCATATAAAAGTTATATTCTAATATTTTTGCATAATCTTATAGCCAATAATTAAAAATGTTATTGATGCATATAAAAGTTATATTCTAATATTTTTGCATAATTTTATAGCCAATAATTAAAAATGTTATTGAGGCATATAAAAGTTATATTCTAATATTTTTGCATAATTTTATAGCCAATAATTAAAAATGTTATTTAGACATATAAAAGTTATATTCTAATATTTTTTCATAATTTTATAGCCAATCATTAAAAATGTTATTGATGCATATAAAAGTTATATTCTAATACTTTTGCATAATCTTATAGCCAATAATTAAAAATATTATTGATGCATATAAAAGTTATATTCTAATATTTTTGCATAATCTTATAGCCAATAATTAAAAATGTTATTGATGCATATAAAATTTATATTCTAATATTTTTGCATAATTTTATAGCCAATAATTAAAAATGTTATTGAGGCATATAAAAGTTATATTCTAATATTTTTGCATAATTTTATAGCCAATAATTAAAAATGTTATTTAGACATATAAAAGTTATATTCTAATATTTTTGCATAATCTTATAGCCAATAATTAAAAATGTTATTGATGCATATAAAAGTTATATTCTAATATTTTTGCATAATTTTATAGCCAATAATTTAAAATGTTATTTAGACATATAAAAGTTATATTCTAATATTTTGCATAATCTTATAGCCAATAATTAAAAATGTTATTGAGGCATATAAAATTTATATTCTAATATTTTTGCATAATTTTATAGCCAATAATTAAAAATGTTATTTAGACATATAAAAGTCATATTCTAATATTTTTGCATAATTTTATAGCCAATAATTAAAAATGTTATTGAGGCATATAAAAGTTATATTCTAATATTTTTGCATAATCTTATAGCCAATAATTAAAATTGTTATTTTGACATATAAAAGTTATATTCTAATATTTTTACATAATCTTATAGCCAATAATTGAAAATGTTATTTAGACATATAAAAGTTATATTCTTATATTTTTGTATAATCTTATAGCCAATAATTAAAAATGTTATTGAGGCATATAAAAGTTATATTCTAATATTTTTGTATAATCTTATAGCCAATAATTAAAAATGTTATTTAGACATATAAAAGTTATATTCTAATATTTTTGCATAATCTTATAGCCAATAATTAAAAATGTTATTTAGACATATAAAAGTCATATTCTAATATTTTTGCATAATATTGTAGCCAATAATTAAAAATTTTATTGATGCATATAAAAGTTATATTCTAATATTTTTGTATAATCTTATAGCCAATAATTAAAAATGTTATTTAGACATATAAAAGTTATATTCTAATATTTTTGCATAATCTTATAGCCAATAATTAAAAATGTTATTGATGCATATAAAAGTTATATTCTAATATTTTTGTATAATCTTATAGCCAATAATTAAAAATGTTATTTAGACATATAAAAGTTATATTCTAATATTTTTGCATAATATTGTAGCCAATAATTAAAAATTTTATTGATGCATATAAAAGTTATATTCTAATATTTTTGTATAATCTTATAGCCAATAATTAAAAATGTTATTTAGACATATAAAAGTTATATTCTAATATTTTTGCATAATCTTATAGCCAATAATTAAAAATGTTATTTAGACATATAAAAGTTATATTCTAATATTTTTGCATAATCTTATAGCCAATAATTAAAAATGTTATTTAGACATATAAAAGTTATATTCTAATTTTTTTGCATAATCTTGTAGCCAATAATTAAAAATTTTATTGATGCATATAAAAGTTATATTCTAATATTTTTGCATAATTTTATAGCCAATAATTTAAAATGTTATTTAGACATATAAAAGTTATATTCTAATATTTTTGAATAATCTTATAGCCAATAATTAAAAATGTTATTGAGGCATATAAAATTTATATTCTAATATTTTTGCATAATTTTATAGCCAATAATTAAAAATGTTATTTAGACATATAAAAGTCATATTCTAATATTTTGCATAATATTATAGCCAATAATTAAAAATGTTATTGAGGCATATAAAAGTTATATTCTAATATTTTTGCATAATCTTATAGCCAATAATTAAAATTGTTATTTTGACATATAAAAGTTATATTCTAATATTTTTACATAATCTTATAGCCAATAATTGAAAATGTTATTTAGACATATAAAAGTTATATTCTTATATTTTTGTATAATCTTATAGCCAATAATTAAAAATGTTATTGAGGCATATAAAAGTTATATTCTAATATTTTTGCATAATCTTATAGCCAATAATTAAAAATGTTATTTAGACATATAAAATTTATATTCTAATATTTTTGCATAATCTTATAGCCAATAATTAAAAATGTTATTTAGACATATAAAAGTTATATTCTAATATTTTTGCATAACCTTGTAGCCAATAATTAAAAATTTTATTGATGCATATAAAAGTTATATTCTAATATTTTTACATAATTTTATAGCCAATAATTTAAAATGTTATTTAGACATATAAAAGTTATATTCTAATATTTTTGCATAATCTTATAGCCAATAATTAAAAATGGTATTGATGCATATAAAAGTTATATTCTAATATTTTTGCATAATTTTATAGCCAATAATTAAAAATGTTATTTAGACATATAAAAGTTATATTCTAATATTTTTGCATAATATTGTAGCCAATAATTAAAAATTTTATTGATGCATATAAAAGTTATATTCTAATATTTTTGCATAATTTTATAGCCAATAATTAAAAATGTTATTTAGACATATAAAAGTTATATTTTAATATTTTTGAATAATCTTATAGCCAATAATTAAAAATGTTATTTAGACATATAAAAGTTATATTCTAATATTTTTGCATAATCTTATAGCCAATAATTAAAAATGTTATTGAGGCATATAAAAGTTATATTCTAATATTTTTGCATAATAGTGTAGCCAATAATTAAAAATGTTATTGATGCATATAAAAGTTATATTCTAATATTTTTGCATAATTTTATAGCCAATAATTAAAAATGTTATTGAGGCATATAAAAGTTATATTCTAATATTTTTGCATAATTTTATAGCCAATAATTAAAAATGTTATTTAGACATATAAAAGTTATATTCTAATATTTTTTCATAATTTTATAGCCAATAATTAAAAATGTTATTGATGCATATAAAAGTTATATTCTAATATTTTTGCATAATCTTATAGCCAATAATTAAAAATATTATTGATGCATATAAAAGTTATATTCTAATATTTTTGCATAATCTTATAGCCAATAATTAAAAATGTTATTTAGACATATAAAATTTATATTCTAATATTTTTGCATAATCTAATAGCCAATAATTAAAAATGTTATTTAGACATATAAAATTTATATTCTAATATTTTTGCATAATCTTGTAGCCAATAATTAAAAATTTTATTGATGCATATAAAAGTCATATTCTAATATTTTTACATAATTTTATAGCCAATAATTTAAAATGTTATTTAGACTTATAAAAGTCATATTCTAATATTTTTACATAATCTTATAGCCAATAATTAAAAATGTTATTGATGCATATAAAAGTTATATTCTAATAATTTTGCATAATTTTTTAGCCAAAAATTAAAAATGTTATTTCGACATATAAAAGTTATATTCTAATATTTTTGCATAATCTTGTAGCCAATAATTAAAAATGTTATTGATGCATATAAAAGTTATATTCTAATATTTTTGCATAATTTTATAGCCAATAATTAAAAATGTTATTTAGACATATAAAAGTTATATTCTAATATTTTTGAATAATCTTATAGCCAATAATTCAAAATGTTATTTAGACATATAAAAGTTATATTCTAATATTTTTGCATAATCTTATAGCCAATAATTAAAAATGTTATTGAGGCATATAAAAGTTATATTCTAATATTTTTGCATAATCTTATAGCCAATAATTAAAAATGTTATTGATGCATATAAAAGTTATATTCTAATATTTTTGCATAATTTTATAGCCAATAATTTAAAATGTTATTTAGACATATAAAAGTTATATTCTAATATTTTTGCATAATCTTATAGCCAATAATTAAAAATGTTATTGAGGCATATAAAATTTATATTCTAATATTTTTGCATAATTTTATAGCCAATAATTAAAAATGTTATTTAGACATATAAAAGTCATATTCTAATATTTTTGCATTATTTTATAGCCAATAATTAAAAATGTTATTGAGGCATATAAAAGTTATATTCTAATATTTTTGCATAATCTTATAGCCAATAATTAAAATTGTTATTTTGACATATAAAAGTTATATTCTAATATTTTTACATAATCTTATAGCCAATAATTGAAAATGTTATTTAGACATATAAAAGTTATATTCTTATATTTTTGTATAATCTTATAGCCAATAATTAAAAATGTTATTGAGGCATATAAAAGTTATATTCTAATATTTTTCTATAATCTTATAGCCAATAATTAAAAATGTTATTTAGACATATAAAAGTTATATTCTAATATTTTTGCATAATTTTATAGCCAATAATTAAAAATGTTATTTAGACATATAAAAGTCATATTCTAATATTTTTGCATAATATTGTAGCCAATAATTAAATATTTTATTGATGCATATAAAAGTTATATTCTAATATTTTTGTATAATCTTATAGCCAATAATTAAAAATGTTATTTAGACATATAAAAGTTATATTCTAATATTTTTGCATAATCTTATAGCCAATAATTAAAAATGTTATTGATGCATATAAAAGTTATATTCTAATATTTTTGTATAATCTTATAGCCAATAATTAAAAATGTTATTTAGACATATAAAAGTTATATTCTAATATTTTTGCATAATATTGTAGCCAATAATTAAAAATTTTATTGATGCATATAAAAGTTATATTCTAATATTTTTGTATAATCTTATAGCCAATAATTAAAAATGTTATTTAGACATATAAAAGTTATATTCTAATATTTTTGCATAATCTTATAGGCAATAATTTAAAATGTTATTTAGACATATAAAAGTTATATTCTAATATTTTTGCATAATCTTATAGCCAATAATTAAAAATGTTATTTAGACATATAAAAGTTATATTCTAATATTTTTGCATAATCTTGTAGCCAATAATTAAAAATTTTATTGATGCATATAAAAGTTATATTCTAATATTTTTGCATAATTTTATAGCCAATAATTTAAAATGTTATTTAGACATATAAAAGTTATATTCTAATATTTTTGCATAATCTTATAGCCAATAATTAAAAATGTTATTGAGGCATATAAAATTTATATTCTAATATTTTTGCATAATTTTATAGCCAATAATTAAAAATGTTATTTAGACATATAAAAGTCATATTCTAATATTTTTGCATAATTTTATAGCCAATAATTAAAAATGTTATTGAGGCATATAAAAGTTATATTCTAATATTTTTGTATAATCTTATAGCCAATAATTAAAAAAGTTATTTAGACATATAAAAGTTATATTCTAATATTTTTGCATAATTTTATAGCCAATAATTAAAAATGTTATTTAGACATATAAAAGTCATATTCTAATATTTTTGCATAATATTGTAGCCAATAATTAAATATTTTATTGATGCATATAAAAGTTATATTCTAATATTTTTGTATAATCTTATAGCCAATAATTAAAAATGTTATTTAGACATATAAAAGTTATATTCTAATATTTTTGCATAATCTTATAGCCAATAATTAAAAATGTTATTGATGCATATAAAAGTTATATTCTAATATTTTTGTATAATCTTATAGCCAATAATTAAAAATGTTATTTAGACATATAAAAGTTATATTCTAATATTTTTGCATAATATTGTAGCCAATAATTAAAAATTTTATTGATGCATATAAAAGTTATATTCTAATATTTTTGTATAATCTTATAGCCAATAATTACAAATGTTATTTAGACATATAAAAGTTATATTCTAATATTTTTGCATAATCTTATAGGCAATAATTTAAAATGTTATTTAGACATATAAAAGTTATATTCTAATATTTTTGCATAATCTTATAGCCAATAATTAAAAATGTTATTTAGACATATAAAAGTTATATTCTAATATTTTTGCATAATCTTATAGCCAATAATAAAAAATTTTATTGATGCATATAAAAGTTATATTCTAATATTTTTGCATAATTTTATAGCCAATAATTTAAAATGTTATTTAGACATATAAAAGTTATATTCTAATATTTTTGCATAATCTTATAGCCAATAATTAAAAATGTTATTGAGGCATATAAAATTTATATTCTAATATTTTTGCATAATTTTATAGCCAATAATTAAAAATGTTATTTAGACATATAAAAGTCATATTCTAATATTTTTGCATAATTTTATAGCCAATAATTAAAAATGTTATTGAGGCATATAAAAGTTATATTCTAATATTTTGGCATAATCTTATAGCCAATAATTAAAATTGTTATTTTGACATATAAAAGTTATATTCTAATATTTTTACATAATCTTATAGCCAATAATTGAAAATGTTATTTAGACATATAAAAGTTATATTCTTATATTTTTGTATAATCTTATAGCCAATAATTAAAAATGTTATTGAGGCATATAAAAGTTATATTCTTATATTTTTGCATAATCTTATAGCCAATAATTAAAAATGTTATTTAGACATATAAAATTTATATTCTAATATTTTTGCATAATCTTATAGCCAATAATTAAAAATGTTATTTAGACATATAAAAGTTATATTCTAATATTTTTGCATAACCTTGTAACCAATAATTAAAAATTTTATTGATGCATATAAAAGTTATATTCTAATATTTTTACATAATTTTATAGCCAATAATTTTAAATGTTATTTAGACATATAAAAGTTATATTCTAATATTTTTGCATAATCTTATAGCCAATAATTAAAAATGTTATTGATGCATATAAAAGTTATATTCTAATATTTTTGCATAATTTTATAGCCAATAATTAAAAATGTTATTTAGACATATAAAAGTTATAATCTAATATTTTTGCATAATATTGTAGCCAATAATTTAAAATTTTATTGATGCATATAAAAGTTATATTCTAATATTTTTGCATAATTTTATAGCCAATAATTAAAAATGTTAT